>NC_041739.1:46181295-46380000 GCF_004115215.2 Ornithorhynchus anatinus
GCATTCCCCTTTTCCCTCTGCTCCTCCACCTCTCCCTTCCCATCCCCACAGCACTGTACTCGTCCGCTCAACTGTATATATTTTCGTTACCCTATTTATTTTGTTAATGAATTGTACATCGCCTTGATTCTATTGAGTTGCCATTGTTTTTACGAGATGTTCTTCCCCTTGACGCTGTTTATTGCCATTGTTCTTGTCTGTCCGTCTCCCCTGATTAGACTGTAAGCCCGTCAAACGGGAGGGACTGTCTCTATCTGTTGCCGACTTGTTCATCCCAAGCGCTTAGTACAGTGCTCTGCACATAGTAAGCGCTCAATAAATACTATTGAATGAATGAATGAATCTAGGGCCAAAACTATTAAGAAAAGAGTTCGGGGCAAGGCCTCGAAGGCAAAAGATGTGGAGCCAAAACTGGGATGAAAAGTGTTCTGGGCCAGGCCTGACAAGCAAAGGTTGTGGTGGCAAAACTAGAAAGAGATGGATTCAGGGACAGGCCTGGAAGGCAAAGGCAGGGGTACCAGGCCTGGAAGACAAATATTGTGGGGGCCAGACTTCCAACAAGAAGGGTTCGGGGACAGGCCTGGAAGGCAAAGTTTGGGGTGGCAAAACTGGAATGGGATGGTTTTAGGCTAGACCTGGAAGGCAAAGGCTGGGGGGGCAACACCGGAACGAGAAGACTATGGGGATAAGCCTGGAAGGCCAATGCCTCTGGGCCAGGCCTCAGTGGAAAAGGCTCAGGGCAAAAGGTTGCAGGAGAATGGTTCTGGGCTTGGCCCAGATGGCAAAGGCTGGGGGTCTAAAATTGGAATCAGAAGGGCTCGGGGCCTGACCTCGAAGGCAAAGCCTGGGGGGCCAGGCCTGAAAGGAAAACGCTGAGGGGCCAAAACTGGACCGTGAAGCATTCGGGCCAAGCCTGGAAGGCAAAGGCTTGAAGGGCCAAAACTGACAAGAGAAGGATTCGAGGACAGGCCTGGAAAAACCTGGCCGGGAGGACAGTCCTAGAAGGCAAAGGCTGGAGGGCCAGGCCTGAAAGGCAAAGGCTGCGTGACCAGACCTGGAAGGCATAGGATGCCTTGCCAGGACTGGAAGGCAAACCCTGGGGGGCCAAAAGTGTTAGCAGAAAGATTCGGGGTCAGTCCTAGAAGGCCACGGCTGGAGGGCCAGGCCTGAAATGCAAAGGCCGCGTGACCAGACCTGGAAGGCATAGGATGCATGGCCAGGACTGGAAGGCAAAGCCTGGGGGGCCAAAAGTGGAAGCAGAAAGATTCGGGGCCAGGCCTAGAACGCAAAAGCTGGAGGGGCAAACCTGGAAAGAGAAGGGTTCTGGGCCAGGCGTGGAAGGCAAAGGCTTTTTGGGTCAAAACTGGAATGAAAGGACTTTGGGGGTCAGGCCTGGAAAGCAATGTCTAGGAGCCAGCCCTAGGAGGCTAAAACTGGAACAAAAAGGGTTGAGAGAAAGGCCTGGAAGTCTCAGGTTGGTGGGCCAAAACTGAAACAAGAGGGTTTGGGGCCAGGCCTCGAGGAAGGCTGTGTGGCCAGGCCTGGAAGGCAAATGCTGAGGGGCCAAAACTGGACCGCGAAGCATTCCTGGCCAAGCCTGGAAGACAAAGGATGGAGGGCCAGGCCTTGAAAGAAAAGGCTGGGATGTCAAAACGGGAATCGGATGGTTTCTGGGCCAGGCTTTGAAGGCATAGATTGTCCGGGGGTGGGGGGAGTGGGGGCAGAACTGGAAAGAGAAGGATTCGGGGACAGGCCTGGAAGACAAAGGTTGGGGGTCAAAACTGGAATGAGATGTGTTAGGGGCAGGCCTTGAAGGCAAAGACTGGGTGGCCAGGCCTGGAAGAAGAAGGATTTGGGGACAGGTCTGCAAGCCAAAGGCTGGGGGATTAGGCCTGGAAGGCAATGGCTGGGGCACAAACCTGGAACGAGAAGGCTGGAGGGCCAGGACTGAAAGGCAAAGGCTGCGTGACCAGACCTCGAAGGCAATGGCAAGTCGACTAAAACTGGAAAGAGAAGGGCCAGGTCTGGAAGACTAACGCTGTAGGGACAAACTGGAATGAGAAGGGTTCGGTGTCAGGCCTGAAAGACAAAGTCGGGGTACCAGGCCTGGAAGGCAAAGACTGGGTGGGGTCGCGGCTTGGAACAAGAAGGGTTCAGGGATAGGCCTGGAAGGCAAAGGTTGGGGGGCCAAAATTGGAACGAGAAGACTTTGAGGACAAGCTTGGAAGGCCATAGCCGGGGGGCCATGACTCGAAGGGAAAGGCTGAGGGCCAAAAGTGGCAGCAGAAGGGTTTGGGGCTTGGCCCAGATGGCAAAGGTTCGGTGTCTAAAACTGGAACCAGAAGAGTTTGGGGCCAGACCTCCAAGGCAAAGCCTCGGGGACCAGGCCTGAAAGGCAAAAGCTTGGGGGCCAAAACTGCATTGAGAAGGGTTTGGGTCAGGCCCCGAAAGGAAAGTCTGGTGAGGAAAACCTGGAATGAGAAGGGTTCGGTGTCAGGCCTGGAAGGCAAAGGCTGGGGTTGCAAAACTGGAACGAGAAGGTTTCTGGGTCAGGTTTGGAAGGCAAAGGTTAGGGGGCAAAACTGCAATGAAAAGTGTTAGGGGCCAGGCCTTGAAGGCAAAGGCTGGGGGTCTCAAACTGGAACAAGAAGGGTTTGAGGCTAGGCCTAGATGGCTAAGGTTGGGTGGCCAAAACTAGAACAAGAGGGTTTGGGACCAGGCCTCAAGAGCAAAGGCTGTGGGGCCAGGCCTGGAAGGCAAATGCTGAGGGCCCAAAACTGGACCGTGAAGCATTCCTGGCCAAACCTGGAAGGCAAAGGATGGAGGGCCAGGCCTCGTAGGCAAAGGCTGGAGGGCCAGGCCTAGAAAGCAAGCCTGGAGGGCCAGGCCTGGATGACAAAGACCAGGGGCCCAGACCTGGAAGGCAATGACAATTCGACTAAAACTGGAAAGAGAAGGATTCGAGGCCAGGGCTGGAAGCCAAAGGCAGCGGTACCAGGCCTGGAAGGCAAAGCCTGGGTGGGGGCGAGGCTTGGAAAAGAAGGGTTCGGGGACAGGCCTGGAAGGCAAAGGTTGGGGAGGGGCAAAACTGGAATGGGATGGGTTTGGGACCAGGCCTGGAAGGCAAAGGCTGGGGTGGGGCAAAATTGGAACGGGAAGACTTTGAGGACAAGCTTGGAAGGCCAGGGCCGGGGGGCCATGCCTCGAAGGAAAAGTCTGAGGGCCAAAAGTGGCAGGAGAAGGGATCGGGGCTTGGCCAAGATGGCAAAGGTTGGGGGTCTAAAACTGGAACAAGAAGGGTTCGTGGCCAGACCTCCAAGGTAAAGCCTGGGGGGCCAGGCCTGAAAGGCAAACGCTGAGGGGCCAAAACTGGACCATGAAGCATTCGGGCCAAGCCTGGAAGGCAAAGACCTGAAGGGCCAAAGCTGAATAAAGACTATTCAAGGACAGGCCTGTAAATACCGGCCCGGGAGGACAGACCTAGGAGGGAAAGTCTGGAAGGCCAGGCCTGAAAGGCAAAGGCTGCGTCACCAGACCTGGAAGGCAAAGGATGCATGCCCAGGACTGGAAGGCAAAGCCTGGGAGGCCAAAAGTGGAACAAGAAAGGTTCGGGGCCAGGCCTACAAGGCATAGGCTGGAGGGGCAAACCTGGAAAGATTAGGGTTCTGGGCCAGGCGTGGAAGGCAAAGGCTTTGTGGGCAAAACTGCAACGAGAAGGCTTTGGGGTCAGGCCTGGAAAACAATGTCTAGGAGCCAGTCCTAGAAGGCTAAAACTGGAAAAAGAAGGGTTGGGAGCCAGGCCTGGAAGGCTAAGCTTGGGGGGCCAAAACTGGAACAAGAAGGTTTGGGGCCAGGCCTCGAGGGCAAAGGCTGGGAGACCAGGCCTGGAAGGGAAAGTTTGAGGGGCCAAAACTGAATCGGGAAACGATAGGAGCCAGACCTGGATGCGGGACAATCCTGAAAGGCAAAGCCTGGGGGGCCAGGCCTGGAAAGCAAAGGCCGGGGTGAAAGAAGTGAATGGGATGGTTTCTGGGCCAGGCCTGGAAGGCATAAGGTGGCGGGGGGGTGGCGGGCAGAACTGGAAAGAGAAGGATTCGAGGACAGGCCTGGAAGACAAAGGCTGGTGGGCCAAAACTGGAATGAGAAGTGTTAAGGGCAGGCCTTGAAGGCAAAGACTGGGTGCCCAGGCCTGTAAGAAGAAGGATTTGGGGACAGGTCTGCAATTCAAAGGCTGGGGGACCAGGCTTGGAAGGCCATGGCTGGGGTACAAAACGAGAAGGATGGGGGCACAGGTTGGAAAGTCAAAGGTTGTGGTGGGGGTGTGGCCAAACTGGAAGGAGAAGGGTTCTGGACAAGGCCTGGAAGGCAAAGGCTGGGGAGTTAAAGTGGAAAGAGTAGGGTTCAGGGGCAGGCCTGGAAGGCAGAAGTTGTGGAGGCAAACTGGAACGAGAAGGGTTCAGGGAAAGCGCTGGAAGCCAAAGGCTGGAGAGCCAGGCATAGAATGAGAAGGGTTTGGGGCCATGTCTGGAAGGCAAAGGCTATGGGGCCAAAATTGGAAACAGATGAGTTTGGGCCAGGCCAGAAAAACAAAGGCTGGGGTGGGGGAGGGGGGCAAAACTAGAAAGAGGAGGGTACGGGGCCATGCCTGGAAGGCAATGGCTCGGGGACCCGGACTGGAAAGCAAAGGCTAGGGAGGCCAAACTGGAAGAAGAAGTGTCCGGTGAAAGTGTTCGGTGACAGGCCTGGGAGGAAAGGCTGGCGGGCCAGGCCTGAAGGGTTAAGGCTTTGGGGCCAAAACTGGAATGAGAAGGTTTTAGAGCCAGGCCTGGAAGGCAAAGGATGGGGGCTAAACCTGGAATGAGAAGGGTTGGGGCCAGGTTTGGAACACCGAGGTGTCATAACTGGAACGAGAAGTGTTCAGGGTCAGGTCTGGAAGGCCAAGCCTTGAGGGTGCTTAACTGGATAGAGATGGGTTCAGGGTCAGGCCTGGAAGGCAAAAGCAAAGGCTGGAGGGGCAGGCCTCCAAGGCAAAGGCTGGAGGGCCAGGCCTGGAAGACAAAGGCCAAGGGGGCCAGACCTGGAAGACAAAGACAAGCCGACTAAAACTGGAAGGAGAATGGTTGGAGGTCAGGCCTGGAAGGCAAAAGCTGTGGGGACAAAACTGGAATGAGAATGGTTTGGGGACAGTCCTGGAATGTACAGGATCTAGGGCCAAAACTATTAAGAGTAGGGTTCGGGGCAAGGCCTGGAAGACAAAAGATATGGAGCCAAAACTGGGATGAAAAGTGTTCTGGACCATGCCTGACAAGCAAAGGTTGGGGTGGCAAAACGGGAAAGAGAAGGATTTGGGGCCTGGCCTGGAAGGCAAAGGCAGGGGTACCGGGCCTGGAAGGCAAAGACTGGGGGGCCAGGCCTGGAACAAGTAGGGTTCGGGGACAGGCCTGGAAGGCAAAGGTTGGGGGGGCCAGGCCTGGAACAAGAAGGCTTTGGGGACAGGCCTGGAAGGCAACGGTTGGACTTGCAAAACTGGAATGGGATGGTTTTGGTTACAGGCCTGGAAGGCAAAGGCAGGGGGAGCAAAACTGGAATGAGAAGGATACGGGCCAGGCATGGAAAAGAACGTCTGTTGTGGCAAACCTGGAATGAGAAGGGTTTGGTGTCAGGCTTGGAAGGCAAAGGCTGGGGTGGCAAAACTGGAACGGGAAGGTTTCTGGGTCAGGTCTTGAAGGCAAACGTTTGGGTACGAAACAGGAATAAGAATTGTTAGGGGCTGGCCCTGAAGGCAAAGGCCGCGGGGCTCAAACTGGAACAAGAAGGGTTTGGGGCTAGGCCTGGAAGGCTAAGGTTAGGGGCCCAAAACTGGAACAAGACTATTAGGGGCCAGGCCGCAAGGGCAACGGCTGTGGGGCCTTGCCTGCAAGGCAAATGCTGAGGGACCCAAACTGGACCGAGAAGCATTCCTGGCCAAGCCTGGAAGGCAAAGGATGGAGGGCAAGGCCTCGAGGACAAAGGCTGTAGGGCCAGGCCTGGAAAGCAAAGTCTGGAGGGCCAGGCCTGGAAGACAAACGCCAGGGGGCCAGACGTGGAAGGCAAAGACAAGCTGACTAAAACTGGAAAGAGAAGGATTGGAGATCAGGCCTGGAAGGCAAAGGCTGAGGGGACTAAACTGGAATGAGAATGGTTTGGGGACAGGCCTGGAAGGTACAGGATCTAGGGCCAAAACTATTAAGAGAAGGGTTAGGGGCAAGACCTGGAAGGCAAAAGATGTGGAGCCAAAACTGGGATGAAAATTGCTCTGGGCCAGGCCTGACAAGCAAAGGTTGGGGTGGCAAACCAGGAAAGAGATTGATTCGGGGCCTGGTCTGGAAGGCAAAGGCAGGGATACCAGGCCTGGCAGGCAAAGACTGGGTTGGGGGGCAGGCCTGGAACAAGAAGGTTTCGGGGACAGGCCTGGAAGCCAAAGGTTGGGGTGGCAAAACTGGAATGCGATGGTTTTGGGGACAGGCCTAGAAGGCAAAGGCGGGGGCGCCAAAATTGGAACGAGAAGATTTTGAGGACAAGCCTGGAAGGCCAAGGCCGGGGGGCCAGGCCTCGAAAGAAAAGGCTCAGGGCCAAAAGGGGCAAGGGCAGGGGCGCCAAAATTGGAACGAGAAGATTTTGAGGACAAGCCTGGAAGGCCAAGGCCGGGGGGCCAGGCCTCGAAAGAAAAGGCTCAGGGCCAAAAGGGGCAGGGGAAGCGTTTGGGGCTTGGCCCAGATGGCAAAGGTTGGGGGTCTAAAACTGGAACCAGTAGGGTTCAGTGGCAGGCCTGGAAGGCAAAGGTTGTGTAGGCTAACTGGAACAAGAAAGGTTCGGGGAAAGGGCTGGAAGCCAAATGCTGGGGAGCCAGGCTTAGAATGAGAAGGTTTTGGGGCTAGGTCTGGAAGGCAAAGGCTCGGGGACCAAACCTGGAAACAGAAGGGTTTGGGGCCAGGCCTGAAAGACAAAGGCTGGGGCGGGGGTGGCGGGCAAAGCTAGAAATAGAAGGGCACAGGGCCATGCCTGGAAGGCAAAGGCTGGGTTACCCGCACTGGAAAGCAAAGGCTAGGATGGCCAAACTGGAACAAAAAGTGTTGGGTGAAAGTGTTCAGTGACAGGACCGGAAGACAAAGGCTGGGCGGCCAAGCCTGGAATGAGAAGGGTTCCTGACCAGACCTGAAAGGCAAGAGCTGGGGGGCCATGCCTGAGAGGTTAAGGCTGGGGGCTCAAAACTGGAATGAGAAGGCTTTAGAGCCAGGCCTGGAAGCCAATGGATGGGGGCTAAACCTGGAATGAGAAAGGTTGGGGCGAGGCTTGGAATGCTGGGGTGTCATAACTGGAATGAGAAGGGTTCAGGGTCAGGTCTGGAAGGCAAAGCCTTGGGGGAGCTAAACTGGAAAGAGATGGGTCAGGGCCAGGCTTGGAAGGCAAAAGCTGGGGGGGGGGGGGAAGTGCCTGGAACAAGAAGGGTTTGGGGCCAGGCCTGGAAGGCAAAAGCTCTAGGGCCAAAACTATTGAGGGAATGAGTCTGGGCCAGGCTTGGAAGGCAAAGGATGGGAGGCCCCAACTGGAACAAGAAGGGTTCTGGGACAGGCCTAGAAGACAAAGGCTGGGGGGCCCAAAACTGGAATGACATGTGTTAGGGGCAGGCCTTGCAGGCAAAGACTGGGTGACCAGGCATGGAAGAAGAAGGATTTGGGGACAGGTCTGCAAGCCAAAGGCTGGGGGACCAGGCCTGGAAGGCAATGGCTGGGGGACAAGACCTGGAAGGCAAAGGCTGGGCACAAACCTGGAACGAGAAGGATTTGGGCACAGGCCTGGAAGGCAAATGCTGTGGTGGGGGGCGGTGGCCAAACTGGAACGAGAAGGGTTCTGGACAAGGCCTGGAAGGCAAAGGCTGGGGAGTTAAAGTGGAAAGAGTAGGGTTCAGGGGCAGGCCTGGAAGGCAAAGACAAGCCGACTAAAACTGGAAAGAGAAGGCTTGGGGGTTAGGCCTGGAAGGCAAAGGCTGGGGGAACTAAACTGGAATGAGAATGGTTTGGGGAAAGGCCTGGAAGGTACAGGATCTAGGGCCAAAACTATCAAGAGAAGGTTTCGGGGCAAGGCGTGGAAGGCAAAAGATGTGGAGCCAAAACTGGGATGAAAAGTGTTCTGGGCCAGGCCTGACAAGCAAAGGGTGGGGTGGCAAAACTCGAAAGAGAAGGAGTCAGAGACAGGCCTGGAAGGCGAAGGCAGGGGTAACAGGCTTGGAAGGCAAAGAGTGGGTGGGGGCGAGGCTTGGAACAAGAAGGCTTCGGGGACAGACCTGGAAGGCAAAGGTTGTGGGGGAGGGGGAACAACTGGAATGGGATAGGTTTGGGGCCAGGCCTGGAAGGCAAAAGCTGGGGGGCCATAATTGGAAGGGGAAGACTTTGAGAACCAGCCTGGAAGGCCAAGGCCGGGGGGCCATGCTTCGAAGGAAAAGGCTGAGGGCCGAAATTGGCAGGAGAAGGGATAGGGGCTTGGCCAAGATGGCAAAGGTTGGGGGTATAAAACTGGAATAAGAAGGGTTCGTGGCCAGACCTCCAAGGCAAAGCCTGGGGGTCCAGGCCTGAAAGACAAACGCTCAGGGGCCAAAACTCGACCGTGAAGCATTCGGCCCAAGCCTGGAAGGCAAAGGCCTGAAGGGCCAAAACTAAATAAAGAAGGATTCAAGGACAGGCCTGTATATACCGGCCCGGGAGGACAGACCTGGGAGGTAAAGTCTGGAAGGCCAGGCCTGAAAGGCAAAGGCTGCGTCACCAGACCTGGAAGGCAAAGGATGCATGCCCAAGACTGGAAGGCAAAGCCTGGGGGGCTAAAAGTGGAAAAAGAAAGGTTCGGGGCCAGGCCTACAAGGCATAGGTTGGAGGGGCAAACCGGGAAAGATTAGGGTTCTGGGCCAGGCGTGGAAGGCAAGGCAGGGTGACTAAAAGTAGAACAACAAGAGTTCATGGCCAGGCTTGAAGGCAAAGGCTGAGGGTACAAATCTGGAACGAGTAGGGATGGGAGCCAGACCTGGAAAGACCTGGCTGGCGGGCCGGTCCTGGGAGGCAGAACCTGCATGGATAGGCCTTGAAGACAAAGGCTGAGAGGCCAAAACTGGAATGAGACGTTTCTGGGGCCAGGCCTGATAGGCAAAGCCTGGGGGACCAGACCTGGAAGGCAAGCCTAAGGGGCCAAAACTGGGACAGGAAGGGATAGGGGTCAGACCTCGAAAGACCTGGAGGGGGACAGTCTTCGAATGCAAAAGCCGGAGGGCCAGGCCTAGAAGGCAAAGACTGTGTGGCCAGGCCTGGAAAGCAAAGGTAGGAAGGCCAAAACTGGAATGAGACATTTTCAGGGCTAGACCTGATAGGCAAAGTTTCGGGAGCTAAAACTGGAACGAAAAGGGTTCAGGGCCAGGCCTAGAAGGCAAAGCTTGGGTGGCAAAACTGGAATGAGAAGGGTTCTCGTCCAGACCTGGAAGGCAAAACCTGGAGGCCAAAACTGGAAAGAGAAAGATGGGACGCCAAACCTGGAGGGCGGGGCGGATGGGGAGCGAAACTGGAGCATGAAGGGTTAGGGCTAGGCCTGGAAGGCAAAGGCTTTGGGGCCAAACCTGCAACAAGAAGGCTTAAGGGCCTGCCCTAAAAGGTAAATGCTTGGGGGCCAAAACAGGAATGAGAAGGATGTGGGCCAGTCCTGGAAAGGAAAGTCTGTTGGGACAAACCTGGAAGGAGAAGGGTTCGGTGTCAGGTCTGGAAGGCAAAGGCTGGGGTGGCACAACTGGAACGGGAAGGTTTCTGGGTCATGTCTGGAAGGCAAACATTGGGGGGGGCGCGAAACTGGAATGGAAAGTGTTAGGGGTCAGGCCCTGAAGGCAAAGGCTGCGGGGCTCAAACTGGAACAAGAAGGGTTTGGGGCTAGGCCTGGAAGGCTAAGGTTAGGGGCCCAAAACTGGAACAAGAGGGTTTGGGGCCAGGCCACGAGGGCAAAGGCTGTGGGGCCAGGCCTGGAAGGCAAATGCTGAGGGTCCAAAAGTGGACCGCGAAGCGTTCTGTTCCAAACCCGGAAGGCAAAGGATGGAGGGCCAGGCCTCGAAGGCAAAGGCTGGAGGGGCAGGCCTCGAAGGCAAAGGCTGGAGGGCCAGGCCTGGAAGACAAAGGCCAAGGGGGCCAGACCTTGAAGGCAAAGACAAGCTCTGGAGGCCAAAACTGGGAAGAGAAGGGTTGGAGGCCAAACCTGGAGGGCAAAGGCTGGGCGGGGGCTATGGGGGGCGAAACTGGAGCAAAACGCAAATGCTTGGGTGTCAAAACTGGAATGAGAAGGATGTGGGCCATGCCTGGAAAGGAAAGTCAAGGCAAAGGCAGGGGTACCAGGCATGGAAAGCAATTACTGTGGGGGCCAGGCTTGGAACAAGAAGGGTTCGGGGACAGGCCTGGAAGGCAAAGGTTGGGTTGGCAAACTTTAATGGGATGGTTTTGGGGACAGGCCTGGAAGGCAAAGGTGGGGTGGCCAAAACTGGAATGAGAAGGATACGGGCCAGGCCTGGAAAGGAACGTCTGTTGGGGCAAACCTGGAATGAGAAGGGTTCGGTGTCAGGCCTGGAAGGCAATGGCTGGGGTGGCAAAACTGGAACTGGAAGGGTTCTGGATCAGGTCTGAAAGGCAAACTTTGGGGGTCGAAACTGGAATGAGAAGTGTAAGGGGCCAGGCCCTGAAGGCAAAGGCCTGGGGGTTCAAACTGGAACAAGAAGGGCTTGGGGCTAGGCCTGGAAGTCTAAGGTTAGGGGCCCAAAACTGGAACAAGAGTGTTTAGGGCCAGGCCCTGAGGGCAAAATCTGTGGAGCCAGGCCTGGAAGGCAAATGCTGAGGGACCAAAACTGGACCGAGAAGCGTTCCTGGCCAAGCCTGGAAGGCAAAGGATGGAGGGCAAGGCCTTGAGGGCAAAGGCTGGAGGGCCAGACCTGGAACGCAAAGGCTGGAGGGTCAGGCCTGGAAGGCAAAGGCTTTAGGGTCAAAGCTGGAAGAAGAAGGCTTTGGGGCCGGCCCTGAAAGGCAAATGCTTGGGGGCCAAAACTGGAATGAGAAAGGTTCAGTGTACACCAGGAAAGGAAAGTCTGGCGCGGCAAACCTGGAATGAGAAGGGTTCGCTGTCAGGCCAGGAAGGCAAAGGCTGGGGTGGCAAAATTGGAACGGGAAGGTTTCTGGGTCAGGTCTGGAAGGCAAAGGTTAGGGGGCAGAACTGGAATGAGAAGTGTTAGGGGCCAGACTTTGAAAGCAAATCTGGGGGGCTCAAACTGGAACAAGAAGGGCTTGGGGCTAGGCCTGGAAGGCTAAGGTTGGGGGGCCAAAACTGGAAAAAGAGGGTTTGGGGCCAGGCCTCGAGGGCAAAGGCTGTGGGGCCAGGCCTGGAAGGCAATTTCTGAGGGCCCAAGACTGGACCTCCACGCGTTCCTGGCCAAGCCTGGCAGTCAAAGGATGGAGGGCCAGGCCTCGAAGGCAAAGGCTTTAGGGCCAGACCTGGAAGACAAAGGCCAGGGGGCCAGACCTGGAAGGCAAAGACAAGCCGACTAAAACTGGAAAGACAAGGGTTGGGGCCCAGTCCTGGAAGGCAAAGGTTGGGGTGACAAAACTGGAATGAGAGGTGTTAGGGGCCAGGTCCTGAAAGCAAAGGCCGGGGAGCTGAAACTGGAACAAGAAAGGTTTGGGGCTAGGTCTGGAAGGCTAGGTTTGGGGGGCCAAAACTGGAAAACGGGGTTTGGGGCCAGGCCTCGAGGGCAAAGGCTGTGGGGCCAGGCCTGGAAGGCAAATGCTGAGGGCCCAAAATTGGACCGCGAAGCTTTCCTGGCCAAACCTGGAAGGCAAAGGATGGAGGGCCAGGCCTCAAAGACAAAGGCTGGAGGGCAAGGCATGGAAGACAAAGGCCAGGGGGGCAGACCTGGAAGGGAAAGACAAGCCGGCTAAAACTGGAAAGAGAAGGCTTGGGGGCCAGGCCGGGAAGGCAAAGGCTGGGCGGGACAAAACTGGAATGAGAATAGTATAGGAACAGGCCTGGAAGGCACAGGATCTAGGGCCAAATCTTTAAGGAAAGTTTCGGGGCAAGTCCTCGAAGGCCAAAGATGTGGAGCAAAAACTGGGATGAAAAGTGTTGTGGGCCAGGCCTGACAAGCAAAGGTTGGGGTGGCAAAACTAGAAAGAGGTGGATTCGGGGACAGGCCTGGAAGGCAAAGGCAGGGGTTCCAGGCCTGGAAGGCAAATACTGGGGGGGCCAGGCTTGGAACAAGAAGGGTTCGGGGACAGGCCTGGAAGGCAAAGTTTGGGGTGGCAAACCTGGAGTGGGATGGTTTTAGGCCAGACCTGGAAGTCAAAGGCTGTGGGGGGCAACATTGGAACGAGAAGACTGTGGGGACACGCCTGGAAGGCCAAGGCCTTGGGGCCAGGCCTCAGTGGAAAAGGCTCTAGGCCAAAGGTTGCAGGAGAATGGTTACGGGCTTGGCCCAGATGGCAAAGCCTGGGGGTCTAAAATTGGAATCAGAAGTGTTCAGGGCCAGACCTCGAAGGCAAAGACTGGGGGGCCAGCCCTGAAGGGAAAACACTGAGAGGCCAAAACTAGACAGTGAAGTTATTGGGACAAGCCTGGAAGGCAAAGGCTTGAAGGGCCAAAACTGACAAGAGAAGGACAAGAGAAGGACAGGCCTGGAAAAACCTGGCCGGGAGGACGGTCTTAGAAGGCAAAGGCTGGAGAGCCAGGCCTGAAAGGCAAAGGCTGCGTGACCAGACCTGGAAGGCAAAGGATGCATGGCCAGGATTGGAAGGCAAAGCCTGGGGAGCCAAAAGTGGAAGCAGAAAGGTTCGGGGCCAGGCCTAGAAGGCAAAGGCTGGAGGGGCTAACCTGGAAAGTGAAGGGTTCTGGGCCTGGCGTGGAAGGCAAAGGCTTTTTGGGTCAAAACTGGAATGAAAGGACTTTGGGGGTCAGGCCTGGAAAGCAATGTCTAGGAGCCAGCCCTAGGAGGCTAAAACTCGAACAAAAAGGGTTGGGAGCCAGGCCTGGAAGGCTAAGGTTGGTGGGTCAAAACTGGAACAAGTGGGTTTGGGGCCAGACCTCGAGGGCAAAGGCTGTGGGGCCAGGCCTGGAAGACAAATGCTGAGGGCCCAAAACTGGACCGTGAAGCGTTCCTGGACAATCCTGGAAGACAAAGGATGGAGGGCCAGGCCTGGCAGACAAAGACCAGGGGGCCAAACCTGGAAGGCAAAGACAAGCTGATGAAAACTTGAAAGAGAAGGGTTGGGGGCCAGACCGGGAAGGCAAAGGCTGGGGGGCCAAAACTGGAATGAGAAGAGTTAGGGGCAGGCCTTGAAGGCAAAGACTGGGTGGCCAGACCTGGAACAAGAAGGATTTGGGCACAGGCCTGGAAGGCAAAGGCTATGCTGGGGGGGTGGCAAAACTGGAACAAGAGGTGTTCTGGAAAAGGCAATGAAGGCAAAGGCTGGGGAGTTAAATTGGAAAGAGTAGGGTTCAGGGGCAGGCCTGGAAGACAAGGGTGTGGAGGCAAACTGGAACGAGAAGGGTTCGGGGAAAGAGCTGGACACCATAAGCTGGGGAGCCAGGCATAGAATGAGAAGGGTTTGGGGCCAGGTCTGGAAGGCAAAGACTCGGGGGCCAAAACTGGAAACAGAAGGGTTTGGGGAGCAGGCCTGAAAGACAAAGGCTGGAATGGGGGTTCGGGACAAAACTAGAAAAAGAAGGGTAAGGGGCCATGCCTGGAAGGCAAATGCTCGCGGACTCGGACTGAAAAGCAAAGGCTAGGGAGCCCAAACTGGAACAAGACGTGTTCGGTGAAAGTGTTCAGTGACAAGGCCTGGAAGGCAAAGGCTGGAGGGCCAGGCCTGGAATTCTAAGGTTGAGGGGCGACATCTGGAAGACAAAGACTGGGGGGCCGAACCTGGAATGAGAAGGGTTCCTGGCCGGACCTGGAAGGCAAAGGCTGGGGTGCCATGCCTGAGAGGTTAAGACCTGGGGGGCCGAAACTGGAATGAGAAGGTTTTTGAACCAGGCCTGGAAGGTAAAGGATGGGGGCTAAACCTGGAATGAGAAGGGTTGGGGCCAGGCTTGGAACGCTGGGGTGTCATAACTGGAACGGGAAGGGTTCAGGGTCAGGTCTTGAAGGCAAAAGCTGGCGGGGAAGTACCTGGAACAAGAAGGGTTTGGGCCCAGGCCTGCAAGGCAAAATCTCTAGGGACAAAACTGTTAAGAGAATGGTTCTGGGCCAGGTTTGGAAGGCAATGTTGGGAGGACCAACCTCGAACAAGAAGGGTTCTGGGCCAGGCCTGGAAGGCAAAGGCTGGAGAGCCAAAATTGGAAAGAAAAGGATTCAGGGCCAGGCCTGTAAGGCAAAGGAAGGGGGATCGGGTCTGGAAGTCAAAGGCTGGAGAGCCAAAACTGGATAGAAAACAGTTCGGGGCCAGGCCTGCAAGGCAAAGGCTAAGGGACAAAAATGAAAAGAGAAGAGTTCAGGGCCAGACCTGGAATGAAAAGGCTGGGGGAACTAGGGGGACTGGTGGGGGGCAAAACTGGAACGAGTAGGGTTCAGAGCCAGGTCTGGAAGGCAAAGTCTTGGAAGCTAAATCTGGCAAGAGACGGGTTGGAGCCAAGCCTGTAAGTCCAAGGCTGTGGGGGCAAAGCTGGAACGAAAAGGATTCCAAGTCAGGCCTGGAAGGTAAAGGCTGGGTGCCCTGGCTTGGAATGATAAGGGGTCAGGGCCAGGCCAGGAATGCAAAGGCTGGGGGAGCAAAACTGGAACAGGATGGGTTCTGGGCCAGGTATGGAAAGCAGTGGTAGGAGAGGCCAGGCCTGGAAGGCAAAGGCAGGGTGGCTAAAACTAGAACAACCAGAGTTCATGGCCAGGCTTGAAGGCAAAGGCTGAAGATACCAAACTGGAACGAGAAGGGATAGGAGCCAGACCTGGAAAGACCTGGCTCGGGGGCCAGTCCTGGAAGGCAGAGCCTGCATGGACAGGCCTTGAAGACAAAGGCTGGGAGGCCAAAACTGGAATGAGAGGTTTCCGGGTCCAGGACCGATAGGCAAAGCCTGGGGGACAAGACCTGGAAGGCAAAGGCTAAGGGGCCAAAACTGGGACAGGAAGGGCTAGGGGTCAGAACTGGAAAGACCTGGAGGGGGACAGTCCTAGATTGCAAAGGCCGGGGGACTAGGCCTAAAAGGCAAAGGCTGTGTGGCCAGGCCTCGAAAGCAAAGTTTGGAAGGCCAAAACTGGAATAAGACATTTTCATGGCCAGGTCTGATAGGCAAAGTTTCGGGGCCTAAAACTGGAACGAAAAGGGTTCAGGGCGAGGCCTAGAAGGCAAAGGCTAGGGTGGCAAAATTGGAATGAGAAGGGTTATGGTCAAGACCTGGAAGGCAAAGCCTGGGGGCTAAAACTGCAACGAGATGGGTTCTGACCAGGTCTGGAAGGGAAAGTCTGGCGGGGCAAACCTGGAATGAGAAGGGCTCGGTGTCAGGCTTGGAAGGCAAAGGCTGGGGTGGCAAAACTGAAACGGGACGATTTCTGGGTCAGGTCTGGAATGCAAAGGTTGGGGGGCAAAACTGGAATGAGAAGTGTTAGAGGCCAGGCCTTGAAGGCAAAGGCCCGGGGGCTCAAACTGGTACAAGAAGGGTTTGGGGCTCGGCCTGGGAGGCTATGTTTGGGGGAGTCAAAGCTGGAACAAGTGGGTTTGGGGCCAGGGCTCGAGGGCAAAGTCTGTGGGGCCCGGCCTGGAAGGCAAATGCTGAGGGTCCAAAACTGGACCGCGAGGCATCCCTGGCCAAGCCTGGAAGGCAAAGGATGGAGGGCCAGGCCTGGAAGGCAAAGGCAGGAGGGGCAGCCCTGGAAGACAAAGGCCAGGGGGCCAGACCTGGAAGGCAAAGACAAGCTGACTAAAACTGGAAAGAGAAGGGTTGGGGGCCAGGCCTGGAAGGCAAAGGCTTGGGGGTCTAAACTGGAATGAGAATGGATGGGGACAGGCCTGGAAGGTACAGGATCTAGGGCCAAAACTATTAAGAGAAGGGTTCGGGGCAATCCCAGGAAGGCAAAAGATGTGGATCCAAAACTGGGATGAAAGGTGTTCTGGCCCAGGCCTGACAAGTGAAGGTTGGCGTGTCAAAACTGGAAAGAGAAGGATTCGGAGACAGGCCTGGAAGACAAAGGCAGGGGTACCAGGCCTTGGAGGCAAAGACTGGGGGCCAGGCTTGGAACAAGAAGGCTTCGGGGACAGGCCTGGAAGGCAATGGTTGGGGGGGGGCAAAAATGGAATGGGATGTTTTTGGGGCCAGGCCTGGAAGGCAAATTCTGGGGGGCCAAAATCGGAACGAGAAGACTTTGGGGCCAAGCATGGAAGGCTAAGGCCGGGGGGGCCAGGCCTCGAAGGAAAAGGCTGCTCATGGCCAAAAGTGGTAGTGGAAGGGTTCGGGGCTTGGCCCAGATGGCAAAGGTTGGGGGTCTAAAACTGGAACCAGAAGGGTTCGGGGAGAGAACTCGAAGGTAAAGCCTGGGGGGCCAGGCTTAAAGGCAAATGCTGAGGGGCCAAAACTGGACCGTGAAGCATTCGGGCCAAGCCTGGAAGGCAAAGGCTTGAAGGACCAAAACTGATAAGAGAAGGATTCGAGGCCAGGAAAAACCTGGCCGGGAGGACAGTCTTAGAAGGCAAAGGCTGGAGGGCCAGGCCTGAAAGGCAAAGGCTGCGCGACCAGACATGAAAGGCAAAGGATGCATGGCCAGGACTGGAAGGGAAAGCCTGGGGGCCAGAAGTGGAATAAGAAAGGTTCGGGGCCAGGCCTACAAGGCAGAGGCTGGAGGGACAAACCAGGAAAGAGAAGGGTTCTGGGCCAGGCGTCGAAGGCAAAGGCTTTGGTGTCAAAACTGGAACGAGAAGCCTTTGGGGTTCAGGCCTGGAAAACAATGTCTAGGAGCCAGGCCAGAAGGCTAAAACTGGATAAACGAAGGGTTGGGAGCCAGGCCTGGAAGGCTAGGTTTGGGGGGCCAAAACTGGAACAAGAAGGTTTAGGGCCAGGCCTCGAGTGCAAAGGCTGGGGGCCAGGCCTGGAAGGGAACTGTTGGGGGCCAAAACTGGATTGGGAAGCTGTAGAAGCCATACCTGGAAAGACCTGGATGGGGGACAATGCTGGAAGGCCAGGTCTGGGGGGCCAGACCTGGAAAGCAAAGGCTGGGGTGAAAAAGGTTAATGGGATGGTTTCTGGGCCAGGCCTGGAAGGCATAGGTTTGGGGGGGGCGGTGGCGGGCAGAACTGGAAAGAGAAGGATTCGACGACAGGCCTGGAAGACAAAGGCTGGTGGGCCAAAACTGGAGGGGAGAGGTGTTAGGGGCAGGCCTTGAAGGCAAAGACTGGGTGCCCAGGCCTGTAAGAAGAAGGACTGGGGACAGGTCTGCAATTCAAAGGCTGGGGGACCAGGCTTGGAAGGCCATGGCTGGGGTACAAAACTGGAACGAGAAGGATTGGGGCACACGCTGAGAGGTCAAAGGTTGTGGTGGGGGTGTGGCCAAACTGGAACGAAAAGGGTTCTGGACAAGGCCTGGAAGGCAAAGGCTGGGGAGTTAAAGTGGAAAGAGTAGGGTTTAGGGGCAGGCCTGGAAGGCAAAAGTGGTGGAGGCAATCTGGAACGAGAAGGGTTCGGGGAAAGTGCTGCAAGCCAAAGGCTGGAGAGCCAGGCATAGAATGAGAAGGGTTTGGGGCCAGGTCTGGAAGGCAAAGGCTCGGGGGTCAAAAGTGGAAACAGAAGGGTTTGGGGCCAGGCCTGAAAGACAAAGGTTGGGGTGGGGGTGGGGGGCAAAACTAGAAAGAGAAGGGTGCGGGGCCATACCTGGAAGGCAAAGGCTCGGGGACCCGGACTGGAAAGCAAAGGCTAGGGAGCCTAAACTGGAACAAGAAGTGGTCGGTGAAAGTGTTCGGTGACAATCTTGGAAGGCAAACGCTGGGGGGCCAGGCCTGGAATTCAAAGGTTGAGGGGCCACAACTGGAAGACGAAGGCAGGGCGGCCAAACCTGGAAAAGGTAGGGTTCCTGGCCAGACCTGGAAGGCAAAGGCTGGGGGGCCATGCCTGAAAGGTTGAGGCTGGGGGGCCAACACTGGAATGAGAAGGTTTTAGAGCCAGGCCTGGAAGGCAAAGGATGGGGCTAAACCTGGAATGAGAAGGGTTCAAGCCAGGCTTGGAACGCTGGGGTGTCATAACTGGAACGAGAAGGGTTCAGGGTCAGGGTTGGAAGGCAAACCTTGGGGAGCTAAATTGGAAATAGATGGGTTCAGGGCCAGGCCTGGAAGGCAAAAGCTTGGGGGAAGTGCCTGGAAGAAGAAGGGCTTGGGACCAGGCCTGGAAGGCAAAAGCTCTAGGCCCCAAACTATTGAGACAATGGTTCTGGGTCAGGCTTGGCAGGCAAAGGATGGGATGCCCAAACTGGAACAAGAAGGGTTCGGGGTCAGGCCTGGAAGGGAAAGGCAGAGGAGCCAGGTCTGGAAGTCAAAGGCTGGAGAGCCAAAACTGGAAATAAAAGGATTCAGGACCAGGCCTGCAGGGAAAAGGCTGTGGCACCAAAACTGGAGAGAGAATTGTTCGGTGCCAGGTCCGGAAGGCAAAGGCTGGGGGGCCAAACTAGAATGAGAAGGCTTCTGGGCCAGGCCTCCAAGGCAAAGGAAGGGGGATCAGGTCTGGAAGTCAAAGGCTGGAGAGCCAAAACTGGAAAGAAAAGAGTTCGAGGCCAGACCTGCAAGGCAAAGGCTATGGTTGCAAAACTGGAATGAGAAGGGTTCTGGTCCAGACATGGAAGGCCAAACCTGAGGGTAAAAACTGGAAAGAGAAGGGTTCCAGGCCAGACCTCGAGGGCAAAGGCTGGGTATGCGTGAGGGGAATGGCAACTCTGGAGCAAGAATTGTTAGGGGCCAAGCCTGGAAGGCAAAGGCTTTGGGGTCAAAACTGGAACAAGAAGGCTTTGCGGCCTGGCCTGAAAGGCATATGCTTGGGGGCCAAAATTAGAATGAGAAGGGTTCGGGCCAAGCCTGGAAGGGAAAATCTGGCGGGGCAAACCTGGAATGAGAAGGCTTCGGTTTCAGGCCTGGAAGGCAAAGGCTGGGCTGGCAAAACTGGAACGGGAAGGTTTCTGGGTCAGGTCTGGAAGGCAAAGAATGGGGGGCAAAACTGGAATGAGACGTTTTAGGGGCCAGGGCTTGAAGACAAAGGCCGGGGGGCTCAAACTGGAATAAGAAGGGTTTGGGGCTAGGCCTAGATGGCTAAGGTTGGGGGGGCAAAACTGGAACAAGAGGGTTTGGGGCCAGGCCTCGAGGGCAAAGGCTTTGGGGCGAGGCCTGGAAGGCAAATGCTGAGTGCCCAAAACTGGACCGCAAAGCATTCCTGGCCAAACCTGGAAGGCAAAGGATGGAGGGCCAGGCCTCGAAGGTAAAGCCTGGAGGGCCAGGCCTCGAAGGCAAAGCCTGGAGGGCCAGGCCTCGAAGGCAAAGCCTGGAGGGCCAGGTCTGGAAGACAAAGGCCAGGGGGCCAGACATGGAAGGCAATGACAAGCCGACTAAAACTGGAAAGAGAAGGGTTGGGGGCCAGGCCTGGAAGGAAACGGCTGGGGGGCTAAAACTGGAATGAGAAGTGTTAGGGGCAGGCCTTGAAGGCAAAGACTGGCTGGCCAGGCCTGAAAGAAGAAGGATTTGGGCACAGGTCTGCAAGGCAAAGGCAGGGGGACCAGACCTGGAAGGCAATGGCTGGGGGACCAGGCCTGGAAGTCAAAGGCTGTGGTACAAAACTGCATCGAGAAGGATATGGGCACAGACCTGGAAGGCAAAGGATGTGGTGGGGTGGGTGGCAAAACTGGAAGCAGAAGTGTCCTGGACAAGGCCTGGAAGGCAAAGGCTGGGGAGCTAAAGTGGAAAGAGTAGGGTTCAGGGGCAGGCCTGGAAGGCAAATATTGTGGAGGTGAACTGGAACGAGAAGGGTTCGGGGAAAGGGCTGGAAGCCAAAGGCTGGGGAGCCAGGCATAGAATGAGAAGCGTTTGGGGCCAGGTCTGGAAGACAAAGGTTCGGGGGCCAAAAGTGGAAACAGAAGGGTTTGGGGCCAGGCCTGAAAGACAAAGGCTGGGGTGGGCGTGGGGGGCAAAACTAGAAAGAGAAGGGTGCGGGGCCATACCTGGAAGTCAAAGGTTCGGGGACCCGGTCTGGAAAACAAAGGCTTTGGAGCCCACACTGGAACAAGAGGTTTTTGGTGAAAGTGTTCGGTGACAAGTTTGAAAGTCAAAGGCTGGGGAGCCAGGCCTGGAATTCAAAGGTTGAGGGGCCACACCTGGAAGACAAAGGCTGGGGTGCCAAACCTGGAATGAGAAGCGTTCCTGGCCAGACCTGGAAGGCAAAGGCTGGGGTGCCATGCCTCAGAGGTTAAGGCCTGGAGGGCCAAAACTGGAATGAGAAGGTTTTTGAGCCAGGCCTGGAAGGTGAAGTATGGGGGCTAAACCTGGAATGAGAAGGGTTGGGGCCAGGCTTGGAACGCTGGGGTGTCATAACTGGAACGAAAAGGGTTCAGGGACAGGTCTGGAAGTCAAAGCCTTGGGGGAGCTCAACTGGAAAGAGATGGGTTCAGGGCCAGGCCTGGAAGGCAAAAGCTTGGGGGAAAGTGCCTGGAAGAAGAGGTTTTGGGGGCCAGGCCTGGAAGGCAAAAGCTCTAGGGCCAAAACTGTTAAGAGAATGGTTCTGGGCCAGGCTTGGAAGGCAAAGGATGGGAGGCCCAAACTGGAACAAGAAGGGTTGTGGGCCAGGCCAGGAAGGCAAAGGCAGAGGGGCCAGGTCTGGAAGTCAAAGGCTGGAGAGCCAAAACTGGAAAGGAAAGGATTCAGGGCCAGGCCTGCAAGGCAAAGACTGTGGGACCAAAACTGGAGAGAGAATGTTTGGGGCCAGGGCCGGAAGGCTGGGGGCGGGAGGGGGGGGGACAAAACTAGAATGAGAACGGTTCTCGGCCAGCCCTGCAAGGCAAAGGAAGGGGGATCAGGTCTGGAAGGCAAAGGCTGGAGAGCCAAAACTGGAAAGGAAAGAGTTCGGGGCCAGGCCTTACAAGGCTAAGGCTAAGGGACACAAACGGAAAGAAAAGGCTTCAGGGGCAAGGCTGGATTGTAAAGGATGGCAGGGCTAGGGGGTCTGGGAGGGGGGAAACTGGAAGGAATAGGGTTCAGGTCCAGTTCTGGAAGGCAAAGTCTTGGAAACTAAATCTGGAAAGAGAAGGATTCGGGCCAAGCCTGGAATTCCAAGGCTGTGGGGGCAAAGCTGGAACGAGACGGATTCGAAATCAGTTCTGGAATTCAAAGGCTGGGGGGGCCAAAACTGGAACAAGATGGGTTCTGGGCCAGGTGTGGAAAGCACTGGTTGGGGGGCCAGGCCTGGAAGGCAAAGGCAGGGTGGCTAAACTAGAACAACAAGAGTTGAAGGCAAAGGCTGAGGGTACAAAACTGGAACGAGAAGGAATAGGAGCCAGACCTGGAAAGACCTGGCTCGGGGGCCAGTCCTGGAGCAGAGCCTGCATGGATAGGCCTTGAAGACAAAGGCTGGGAGGCCAAAACTGGAATGAGAGGTTTCCGGGTCCAGGACCGATAGGCAAAGCCTGGGGGACCAGACCTGGAAGGCAAAGGATAAGGGGCCAAAACTGGGACAGGAAGGGATAGGGGCCTGACCTGGAAAGACCTGGAGGGGGACAGTCCTAGAATGCAAACCCGGGGGGCCAGGCCTGGAAGGCAAAGTCTGTGTGGTCAGGCCTGGAAAGCAAAGGTTGGAAGGCCAAAACTGGAATGAGACATTTTCAGGGGCAGGCCTGTTAGGCGACGTTTCTGGGGCTAAATCTGGAACGAAAAGGGTTCAGGGCCAGGCCTCGAAGGCAAAGGCTATGTTGGCAAAACTGGAATGGGAAGGATTCTGGTCCAGACCTGGAAGGCAAAACCTGGGGGCCAAAACAGGAAAAAGAAGGGTTCGAGGCCAGACCTGGAGGGCAAAGGCTGGGCGGAGGGGAGGAGGGTGGCAAAACTGGAGCAAGAAGCGTTAGGGCCCAGGCCTGGAAGGGAAAGGTTTTTGGGCAAAACTGGAAAAAGAAGGCTTAGGGACCTGGCGTGAAAGGCAAATGCTTGGGGGCCAAAACTGGAATGAGAAGGGTTCGGGGTACTCCTGGAAGGGAAAGGCTAGCGGGGCAAACCTGGAACGAGAAGGGTTCGTTGTCAGGCCTGGAAGGCAAAGGCTGGGGTAGCAGAACTGGAACGGTACAGTTTCTGTGTCAGGTCTGGAAGGCAAAGGTTGGGGGGCAAAACTGGAATGAGAAGTGTTAGGGGCCAGGGCTTGAAGGCAAAGGCCGGGGGGCTCAAACTGGAACAAGAAGGGTTTGGGGCTAGGCCTGGAAGGCTAAGGTTGGGGGGCCATAATTGGAACAAGAAGGTTTGGGCCCAAGTCTCAAGGGTAAAGGATGGAGGGCCAGGCCTCGAAGGCAAAGGCTGGAGGCCCAGGCCTGGAAGACAAAGGCCAGGGGGCCAGACATAGAAGGTAAAAGGTCTAGGGCCAAACCTGTTAAGAGAATGGTTGTGGGCCAGTCTTGGAAAGCAAAGGATGGGAGGCCCAAACTGGAACAAGAAGGGTTCTGGCCCAGGCCTGGAAGGCAAAGGCAGAGGGTCCAGGTCTGATAGTCAAAGACTGGAGAGCCAAAACTGGAAAGAAAAGAGTTCGGGGACAGGCCTGCAAGGCAAAGGCTAAGGAACAAAAATGGAAAGGGGAAGGGTTTCGGGCCAGGCCTGGAATGCAAAGGCTCGGGGGGATAGGGCGGCTGGGTGGGGAGGCCAAACTGGAACTGGTAGGGTGCAGGGCCAGGTCTGGAAGGTACAATCCTGGAAGCTATATCTGGCAAGAGAAGGGTTCAGGCCTAGCCTGGAAGTCCAAGGCTGTGGGGGCAAAGCTGCAACGAGAAGGATTGGAAGTCAGGCCTGGAAGACAAAGGCTGGGGGGCCTGGCTTGGAACGATACGGGGTCGGGGCCATTCCTGGAATGAAGGCTGGCGGACCAAAACTAGAACAAGATGGGTTCTGAGCCAGGTGTGGCAAGCAGTGGTTCTGGGGCCAGGCCTGGAAGGCAAAGGCAAGGTGGCTAAAAATAGAACAAGAGTTCATGGCCAGGCTTGAAGGTAAAGGCTGAAGGTACAAAACTGGAACGAGAAGGGATAGGAACCAGACCTGGAAAGACTTGGCTGGGGGGCCAGTCTTGGAAGGCAGAGCCTGCATGGATAGGCCTTGAAGACAAAGGCTGAGAGGCCAAAACTGGAATGAGAGGTTTCCGGGTCCAGACCCGTTAGACAAAGCCTGGGGGACCAGACCTGGATGGCAAAGGCTAAGGGGCCAAAACTGGGACAGGAAGGGATAGGGGCCAGACCTGGAAAGTCCTGGAGAGGGACAGTCCTAGAATGCAAAAGCCACGGGGCAAGGCCTGGAAGGCAAAGGCTGTGTGGCCAGGCCTGGAAAGCAAAGGTTGGAAGGCCAAAACTGGAATGAGACTTTTCAGGGCCAGGCCTGATAGGCAAAGTTTCGGGGGTTAAAACTGGAACGAAAAGGGTTCAGAGCCAGGCCTGATAGGCAAGGTTTTGGGGGCTAAAACAGGAACGAAAAGGGTTCAGGGCCAGGCCTAGAATGCAAAAGCTAGGGTGACAAAACTGGAACGAGAAGGGTTCTGGTCCAGACATGGAAGGCCAAACCTGGGGGCCAAAACAGGAAAGAGAAGGGTTCGAGGCCAGTCCTGAAGGGCAAAGGCTGGGCTGGCGGGAAGGGGAGGGCAAAACTGGAGCAAGAATGATTAGGGCCCAGGCTGGAAGACAAAGGCTTTGTGGTCAAAACTGGCAAAAGAAGGCTTTGGGGCCTGGCCTGAAAGGCAAACCCTTGGGGGTCAAAACTTGAATGAGTAGGGTTCTGGTCAGGCCTGGAAGGGAAAGTCTGGTGGGGAAAAGCTGGAATGAGAAGGGTTCGGTGTCAGGCCGGGAAGGCAAAGGCTGGGGTGGCAGAACTGGAACGGGAAGGTTTCTGGGTCAGGTCTGGAAGGCAAAGGTTGGGGAGCAGAACTGGAATGAGAAGTGTTAAGGGCCAGGCCTTGAAGTCAACGGCCGGGGGGCTCAAACTGGAATAAGAAGGGTTTGGGGCTAGGCCTCAATGGCTAAGGTTGGGGGGCCAAAACGGGAACAAGAGGGTTTGGGGCCTGGTCTTGAGGGCAAAGGTTGTGGGGCCAGGCCTGGTAGGCGATTGCTGAGGGCCCAAAACTGGACCTTCACGCGTTCCTGGCCAAGCCTGGCAGGCAAAGGATGGAGGGTCAGGCCTCGAAGGCAAAGGCTGGAGGGCCAGACCTGGAAGAAGAAAGGCCAGGGGGCCAGACCTGGAAAGCATAGAGAAGCCGACTAAAATTGGAAAGATAAGGGTTGGAGCCAGGCCTGAAAGGTTAAAGGCTATGTGGCCAGGCCTGGAAAGCAAAGGTTGGAAGGCCAAGACTGGAATGAGACATTTTCAGGGCCAGGCCTGACAGGCGACGTTTCGGGGGCTAAAAGTGGAACGAAAAGGGTTCAGGGCCAGGCCTAGAAGGCAAAGGCTAGGGTGGCAAAACTGGAATGAGAAGGGTTCTGGTCGAGATATGGAAGGCCAAATCAGGGCGCCAAAACTGGAAAAAGAAAGGTTCGAGGCCAGATCTGGAGGGCAATGGCTGGGCGTGGGGGAGGGGGAGGGCTAAACTGGAGCAAGAAGTGTTAGAGGCCAGGCCTGGAAGGCAAAGGCCGGAGGGCTCAATCTGGAACAGGAAGGGTTTGGGGCTAGGCCTGGAAGGCTAAAGTTGGGGGGCCAAAACTGGAACAAGAGGGTTTGGGGCCAGGCCTCGAGGGCAAAGGCTGGGGGGCCAGGCTTGGAAGGCAAAGATGGAGGGGCCAAAACTGGTAAGGGAAGGGGTAGGGACCAGACCAGGAAAGACCTGGATGGGGGACAATCTTGAAAGGCAAAGCCTGGGGGCCAGGCCTGGAAAGCAAAGGTTGGGGTGAAAACCTGAATGAGATGGTTTCTGGGCCAGGCCTGGAGGGCATAGGTTGCGGCGGGGCGAGGGGCAGAAGTGGAAAAGAGAATGATTCGGGGACAGGACTGGAAGACAAAGGCTGGGGGCCAGAAATGGAATGAGAAGTGATAGGGGCAGGCCTTGAAGGCAAAGACTGGGTGGCCAGGCCTGGAACAAGAAGGATTTGGGGACAGGTCTGCACGGCAAACGTTTAGGGACCAGGCCTTGGAGGCAATGGCTGGGGAACAAAACTGCAACGAGAAGGATTTGGGCACAGGCCCGGAAGGGAAAGTCTGTGGTCGGGGGTTTCCAAAACTGGATCGAGAAGGGTTCCAGACAAGGCCTGGAAGACAAAGGCTGGGGAGTTAAAGTGGAAAGAGTAGGGTTTGGAGCCAGCCTGGAAGGCAAAGGCTGTGGAGGCAAACTGGAACAAGAAGGGTTCGGGGAAAGGGCTGGAAGCCAAAGGCTGGGGAGCCACGCATAGAATGAGAAGGGTTTGGCGCCAGGTCTGGGAGGCAAAGGTTCGGGGCCCAAAACTGGAAAGAGTAGGGTTTGGGGCCAGGCCTGAAAGACAAAGGCTGGGGTGGGGGTGGGGGGCAAAACTAGAAAGAGAAGGATACGGGGCCATGCCTGGAAGGCAATGTTTCGGGGACCCGGGATGGAAAGCAAAGGCTTTCCAGGGAGCCCAAACTGGAACAAGGAGTGTTCGGTGGAAGTGTTCGGTGACAGGCCTGGAAAGCAAAGGCTGGGGGGACCAGGCCTGGAATTCAAAGGTTGAGGGGCCACACCTGGAAGACAAAGCCTGGGGGGCCAAACCTGGAGTGAGAAGGGTTCCTGGCCAGACCTTAAGGCTGGTGGGCCAATACTGGAATGAGAAGGTTTTAGAGCCAGGCCTGGAAGGCAACGGATGGGGGCTAAACCTGGAATGAGAAGGGTTGGGGCCAGGCTTGGAACGCTGGGGTGTCATAACTGAAACGAGAAGGGTTCAGGGTCAGGTCTGGAAGGCAAAGCCTTGGGGGAGCTCAACTGGAAAGAGATGGGTTCAGGGCCAGGCCTTGAAGGAAAAAGCTCTAGGCCCCAAACTATTGAGACAATGGTTCTGGGCCAGGCTTGAAAGGCAAAGGATGAGAGACCCCAACTGGAACCAGAAGGGTTCTGGGCCAGGCCTGGAAGGCAAAATCAGAGGGGCCAGGTCTGGAAGTGAAAGGCTGGAGAGCCCAAACTGGAAAGAAAAGGATTCAGGGCCAGGCCTGCAAGGCAAAGGCTATGGGACCAAAACTGGAGAGGGAATGGTACGGAGCCAGGGCCGGAAGGCAAAGGCTGGGGGGCCAAAACTAGAATGAGAACTGTTCTAGGCCAGGCCTGCAAGGCAAAGGAAGCGGCATCAGGTCTGGAAGTCAAAGGCTGGAGAGCCAAAACTAGAAAGAAAAGAGTTCGGGGCCAGGCTTGCAGGGCAAAGGGTAAGGGACAAAAATGGAAAGAGAAGGGTTCAGGGCCAGGCCTGGAATGCAAAACCTGGGGGGGCGGTGCTTGGGCGGCTGCTGAGGAGCAAAACTGGAACGAGTAGGGTTCAGGGCCAGGTCTGGAATGAAAGGCTGGGGGGGCAAGGGGGGCTGGGTGAGGGGGTGGGCAAAATTGGAACGAGTAGGGTTCAGGGCCACGTCTGGAAGGCAAAGTCTTGGAAGCTCAATCTGGCAAGAGAAGGGTTCAGGCCAATCCTGGAAGTCCAAGGCTGTGGGGTCCAAGCTGGAACCAGAAGGATTCGAAGTCAGGCCTGGAAGGCAAAGGCTGGGGGGCCAGGCTTGGAACGATAAGGGGTCGGGGCCAGGCCTGGAATGCAAAGGCTGGGGGAACAAAACTGTAACCAGATGGGTTCTGGGCCAGGTGTGGAAAGTAGTGGTTGGGGGGCCAGTCCTGGAAGGCAAAGCCAGGGTGGCTAAAACTAGAACAAGAAGAGTTCATGGCCAGGCTTGAAGGGTTGAATGAGAAGGGTGACGTGTAGGCCTGGAAGGCAAAGGCCGGGGTGGCAAAACTGGAACGGGAATGTTTCCGAGTCAGGTCTGGAAGGCAACGGTTGGGGGCAGAACTGGAAAGAGAGGTGTTCGGGGACAGGCCCTGAAGTCAAAGGCCGGGGGGCTCAAACTGGAACAAGAAGTGTTAGGTCTAGGCCTAGAAGGCTAAGGTTGGGGGGCCAAAACTGGAAAAAGAGGGTTTGGGGCCAGGCCTCGAGGGCAAAGGCTGTGGGGCCCGGCCTGGAAGGCAAATGCTGAGTGCCCAAAACTGGACCGCGAAGCATTCCTGGCCAAGCTGGAAGGCAAAGGCTGGAGGGCCAGGCCTGGAAGACAAAGCCCAGAGCCCCAGACCTGTAAGGCAAAGACGAGCTGACTAAAACTGGAAAGAGAAGGGTTGGGGGCCAGGCCTGGACGGCAAAGGCTGGGGTGACTAAACTGGAATGAGAATGGTTTGGAGACAGGCCTGGAAGGTACAGGATCTAGGGCCAAAACTATTAAGAGAAGGGTTCGGGGCAAGGCGTGGAAGGCAAAAGTTGTAAATCCAAAACTGGGATGAAAGGTGTTCTGGCCCAGGCCTGACAAGTGAAGGTTGGCGTGTCAAAACTGGAAAGAGAAGGATTCGGAGACAGGCCTGGAAGACAAAGGCAGGGGTACCAGGCCTTGGAGGCAAAGACTGGGGGCCAGGCTTGGAACAAGAAGGCTTCGGGAACAGGCCTGGAAGGCAATGGTTGGGGGGGGGCAAAAATGGAATGGGATGTTTTTGGGGCCAGGCCTGGAAGGCAAATTCTGGGGGGCCAAAATCGGAACGAGAAGACTTTGGGGCCAAGCATGGAAGGCTAAGGCCGGGGGGGCCAGGCCTCGAAGGAAAAGGCTGCTCATGGCCAAAAGTGGTAGTGGAAGGGTTCGGGGCTTGGCCCAGATGGCAAAGGTTGGGGGTCTAAAACTGGAACCAGAAGGGTTCGGGGAGAGAACTCGAAGGTAAAGCCTGGGGGGCCAGGCTTAAAGGCAAATGCTGAGGGGCCAAAACTGGACCGTGAAGCATTCGGGCCAAGCCTGGAAGGCAAAGACTTGAAGGACCAAAACTGACAAGAGAAGGATTCGAGGCCAGGAAAAACCTGGCCGGGAGGACAGTCTTAGAAGGCAAAGGCTGGAGGGCCAGGCCTGAAAGGCAAAGGCTGCGCGACCAGACATGAAAGGCAAAGGATGCATGGCCAGGACTGGAAGGCAAAGCCTGGGGGCCAAAAGTGGAATAAGAAAGGTTCGGGGCCAGGCCTACAAGGCAGAGGCTGGAGGGGCAAACCAGGAAAGAGAAGGGTTCTGGGCCAGGCGTGGAAGGCAAAGGCTTTGGTGTCAAAACTGGAACGAGAAGCCTTTGGGGTCAGGCCTGGAAAGCAATTTCTAGGACCCAGACCTAGAAGGCTGAAACTAGAAGAAGAAGAGTTGGGAGCCAGGCCTGGAAGGCTACGTTTGGGGGGCCAAAACTGGAACAAGAGGGTTTGAGGCCAGGCCTCATGGGCAAAGGCTGGGGGCAAGGCGTGGAAGGCAAAGGTTGAGGGGCCAAAACTGGAACGGGAAGGGGTAGGGGCCAGACCTGGAAAGACCTGGATGGGGGGTAATCCTGGAAGGCAAAGCCTGGGGGGCCAGGCCTGGAAAGCAAAGGCTGGGGTGGCAAAACGGGAATGGGATGGTTTCTGGGCCAGACCTGGAAGGCATAGGTTGGTGGGGGGGAGAACTGGAAAGAGAAACATTCGGGGACAAGCCTGGAAGACAAACAATGGGGGGCCAAATCTGGAATGAGAAGTGTTAAGGGCAGGCCTTGAAAGCAAAGACTGAGTGGCCAGGCCTGGAACAAGAAGGATTTGGGCACAGGTCTGCAAGGCAAAGGCTGGGGGACCAGGCCTGGAAGGCAATGGCTGGGGGACAAGGCCTGGAAGGCAAAGGCTGGGGGACACAACTGGAACGAGAAGGATTTGGGCACAGACCTGGAAGGCAAAGGATGTGGTGGGGGAGTGGCAAAACTGGAAGGAGAAGGGTTCTGGAGAAGGCCTGGAAGGCAAAGGCTAGGGAGTTAAAGTGGTAAGAGTAGGTTTCAGGGGGCAGGCCTGGAAGGCAAAGGTTGTGGAGGCAAACTGGAACGAGAAGCGTTCGGGGAAAGCGCTGCAAGCCAAAGGCTGGAGAGCCAGGCATAGAATGAGAAGGGTTTGGGGCCAGGTCTGGAAGGCAAAGGCTCGGGGGTCAAAAGTGGAAACAGAAGGGTTTGGGGCCAGGCCTGAAAGACAAAGGTGGGGTGGGGGTGTTGGCAAAACTAGGAAGAGAAGGGTGCGGGGCCATACCTGGAAGGCAAAGGCTCGGGGACCCGGACTGGAAAGCAAAGGCTAGGGAGCCCAAACTGAACAAGAAGTGTTTCGTGAAAGTGTTCCGTGACAGGCTTGGAGGAAAAGGCTGGGGGGGGGGCCAGGCCTGGAATTCAAAGGTTGAGGGGCCACACCTGGAAGACAAAGGCTGGGCGGACAAACCTGGAATGAGAAGGGTTCCTGGCCAGATCTGGAAGGCAAAGGCTGTGGGGCCATGCCCGAAAGGTTAAGGCTGGGGGGCCAAAACTGAAATGAGAAGGTTTTAGAGCCAGGCCTGGAAGGCAAAGGATGGGGGCTAATCCTGGAACGAGAAGGGTTGGGGTCAGGCTTGGAACGCTGGGGTGTCAAAACTGGAACGAGAAGGGTTCAGGGTCAGGTCTGGAAGGCAAAGCCTTAGGGGAGCTAAACTGGAAATAGATGGGTTCAGGGCCAGGCCTGGAAGGCAAAAGCTGGGGGCGAAATGCCTGGAACAAGAAGGTTTTGGGGCCAGGCCTGGAAGGCAAAAGCTCTAGGCCCCAAACTATTGAGGCAATGGTTCTGGGCGAGGCTTGGAAGGCAAAGGATGGGATCCTTAAACTGGAATGAGAAGGGTTCGGGGTCAGGCCTGCAAGGGAAAGGCAGAGGGGCTAGGTTTGGAAGTCAAAGGCTGGAGTGCCAAAACTGGAAAGAAAAGGATTCAGGGCCAGGCCTGCAAGGCAAAGGCTGTGGGACCAAAACTGGAGAGAGAATGGTTCGGGGCCAGGGCTGGAAGGCAAAGGCTGGGGGGCCAATACTAGAATGAGAAGGGTTCTGGGTACGCCTGGAAGGGAAAGTCTGGCGGGGCAAACCTGGAATGAGGAGGGATCCGTTTCAGGCCTGCAAGGGAAATGCTGTGGTGGCAAAACTGGAACGGGAAGCTTTCTGGGTCAGGTTTAGAAGGTAAAATTTGGGAGGCAAAACTGGAATGAAAAGTGTTAAGGGCCATGCCTTGAGGCCCACGGCCAGGGGGCTCAAACTGGAACAAGAAGGGTTTGGGGCTAGCCCTGGAAAGGTAAGGTTGGGGGACCAAAACTGGACCAAGAGTGTTTGGGGCCAGGCCTCGATGGCAAAGCTGTGGGGCCAGGCCTGGAAGGCAAATGCTGAGGGCCAAAAACTGGACCGCAAAGCGTTCCTGGCCAGGCCTGGAAGGCAAAGGATGGAAGGCCAGGCCTCGAAGGCAAAAGCTGGAGGGCCAGGCCTGGAAGACAAAGGCCAGGGGGCCAGACCTGGAAGGCAAACACAAGCCGACTAAAACTGGAAAGAGAAGGCTTGGGGGCCAGGCCTGGAAGGCAAAGCCTGGAGGTACAAAACTGGAATGAGAATGGTTTGGGGACAGGCCTGGAAGGTACAGGATCTAGGGCAAAACTAGAGAAGCAGCGGGGCTCAGTGGAAAGAGCATGGGCTTTGGAGTCAGAGGTCATGGGTTCAAATCCCGGCTCGGCCATTTGTCAGCTGTGTGACTTTGGGCAAGTCACTTAACTTCTCGGTGCCTCAGTGACCTCATCTGTAAAATGGGGATTAAGACTGTGAGCCCCACGTGGGACATCCTGATTCCCCTGTGTCTACCCCAGCGCTTAGAACAGTGCTCGGCACATAGTAAGCGCTTAACAAATACCAACATTATTATTAACTATTAAGAGAAGGGTTCGGGGCAAGGCCTGGAAGGCAAAAGATGTGGAGCCAAAGCTGGGATGAAAGGTTTTCTGGGCCAGGCCTGACAAGCAAAGGTTGGGGTGGCAAAACTGGAAAGAGAAGGATTCAGGGACAGGCCTGGAAGGCAGAGACAGGGGTACCAGGCCTGGAAGGCAATGACTGGGTGGGGACGAGGCTTGGAACAAAAAGTGTTCGGAGACAGGCCTGAAAGGCAAAGTTTGGGGTGGCAAAACTGGAATGGGTTAGTTTTGGGGCCAGGCCTGCAAGACAAAGGCTGGAGGGCCAAAATTGGAACGAGAGGACTATGAACAGGAAAGGTTCGGTGCCAGGCCTAGAAGGCAAAGGCTGGAGGGGCAAACCTGGAAAGAGAAGGGTTCCGGGCCAGTCGTGGAAGGCAAGGGCTTTGGGGTCAAAACTGGAACGAGAAGCTTTTGGGGTCAGGCCTGGAAAGCAATCTCCTGGAGCCAGGCCTAGAAGGCTAAAACTGGAACAAGAAGGGTTGGGAGCCAGGCCTGGAAGGCTAAGGTTGGGGGGCCAAAACTGGAACAAGAGGGTTTGGGTCCAGGCCTCGAGGGCAAAGGCTGGGGAGCCAGGCCTGGAAGGCAAAGGTTGAAGGGGAAAACTGGAACGGGAAGGGGTAGGAGGAGATCTGGAAAGACCTGGATGGGGGACAATCCTGGAAGGCCAAGCCTGGGGGGCCAGTAATGGAGAGCAAAGGCTGGGGTGGCAAAGGGGAATGGGATGGTTTCTGGGCCAGGCCTGGAAATCATAGGTTGTGGGGGTGGCGGAGAAAACTGGAAAGAGAAGGATTCGATGACAGGCCTGGAAGACAAAGGCTGGGCGGCCAAAACCCGAATGAGAAGTGTCAGGGGCAGGCCTTGAAGACAAAGACTGGGTGGCCAGGCCTGGAAGAAGAAGGATTTGGGGGCAGAAGGATTTGGGGGCAGGTCTGCAAGGCAAAGGCTGGAAAACCAGGCCTGGAAGGCAATGGATGGGGGACCAGTCCTGGAAGTCAAAGGCGGGGGGACAAAACCGGAAAGAGAAGAATTTGGACACCGGCCTGGAAGGGAAAGGCTGTGGGGCGGGGTTTCCAAAACTGGACCGAGAAGGGTTCTGGACAAGACCTGGAAGACAAAGACTGGGGAGTGAAAGTGGAAAGAGTAGGGTTCGGGGCCGGCCTGGAAGACAAAGGTTGTGGAGGCAAACTGGAACGAGAAGGGTTCAGGGAAAGAGCTGGAAGCCAAATGCTGGCGAGCCAGGCATAGAATGAGAAGGGTTTGGGGCCAGGTCTGGGAGGCAAAGGCTCGGGGGCCAAAAGTGGAAACAGAAGGGTTTGGGTCCAGGCTTGAAAGACAAAGGCTGGGGTGGTGGTGGGGGGCAAAACTAGAAAGAAAAGGGTACGGGGCCATGCCTGGAAGTCAAAGGCTCGGGGACCCGGACTGGAAAGCAAAGGCTAAGGAGCCCAAACTGGAACATGAAGTGTTAGGTGAAAGTGTTCGGTAACAGGCCTGGAAGGCAAAGGCTGGAGAGCGAGGCCTGGAATTCAAAGGTTGAAGGGCCACACCTGGAAGACAAAGGCTGGGGGGCCAAACCTGGAATGAGAAGGTTTTAGAGCCAGGCCTGGAAGGCAAAGGATGGGGGCTAAACCTGGAATGAGAAGGGTTGGGGCCAGGCTTAGAATGCTGGGGTGCCATAACTGGAACGAGACGTTTTCAGGGTCAGGTCTGGAAGGCAAAGCCTTGGGGGAGCTTAACTGGATAGGGATGGGTTCAGGGCCAGATCTGGAAAGCAAAGGCTGCGGGGGGAAGTGCCCGGAACAAGAAGGGTTTGCGGCCAGGACTGAAAGGCAAAAGCTCTAGGGCCAAAAGTATTAAGAGAATAGTTCTGGGCCAGGCTTGGAAGGCAAAGGATGGGAGGCCCCAACTGGATCAAGAAGGGTTCTGGGCCAGGCCTGGAAGGCAAAGGCAGAGGAGCCAGGTCTGAAAGTCAAAGGCTGAAGAGCCAAAACTGGAAAGAAAAGGATTCAGGGCCAGGCCTGCAAGGCAAAGGTTACGGGACAAAAATGGAAAGGGAAGGGTTCAGGGCCAGGCCTGGAATGCAAAGGCTGGCGGGGCGGTTGGGGGGCTAGGTGGGGGGGGGCAAAACTAGAACGGGAAGGGGTAGGAGCCAGACTTGGAAAGACCTGGATGGGGGACAATCCTGGAAGGCAAGGTCCGGGGGCTCAGGCCTGGAAAGCAAAGGCTGGTGTGGCAAAAAGGGAATGGGATGGTTTCTGGGCCAGGCCTGGAAGGCATAGGTTGGGAGCGGGCCGGGGACAGAACTGGAAAGAGAAGGATTCGGGTCACGCCTGGAAGACAAACGCTGGGGGGCCAAAACTGGAATGAGAAGTGTTAGGGGCAGGCCTTGAAGGCAAAGACTGAGTGGCCAGACCTGGAACAAGAAGGATTTGGGGACAGGTTTTCAAGGCAAAGGCTGGGGGACCAGGCCTGTAAGGCAATGGCTGGGAGACCTGGCCTGGAAGTCAAAGGCTAGCGGACCAAACTGGAACGAGAAGGATTTGGGCACAGGTCTCGAAGGCAAAGGCTGTGGTGTGTGGGGGGTGGCAAAACTGGAACGAGAAGGGTTCTGGACAAGGCCTGGAAGGCAAAGGCTGAGGTGTTCAAGTGGAAAGAGTATGTTTCTGGGGCAGGCCTGGAAGGCAAAGGTTGTGGAGGCAAACTGGAACGTGAAAGGTTCGGGGAAAGGGCTGGAAGCCAAATGCTGGGGAGCCAGGCTTAGAATGAGAAGGGTTTGGTGCCAGGTCTGGAAGGCAAAGGCTCGGGGACCAAACCTGGAATCAGAAGGGTTTTGGGCCAGACCTGAAAGACAAAGGCTGGGGTGGGGTTGGGGGGCAAAGCTAGAAAGAGAAGGGTACAGGGCCATGCTTAGAAGGCGAAGGCTCGGTTACCTGCATTGGAAAGCAAAGGCTAGGGAGCCCAACGTGGAACAAGAAGTGTTCGGTGAAAGTGTTCGTTGACAGGATTGGAAGGCAAAGGCTGGGGGGCCAGCCCTGGGCCACACCTGGAAGACAAAGGTTAGGGTACCAAACCTGGAATGAGAAAGGTTCCTGGCCAGACCTGGAAGGAAAGGGCTGGGGGGCCATGCCTTAAAGGTTAAGGCTGGGGGCCCAAAACTGGGAGGAGAAGGCTTTAGAGCCAGGCCTGGAAGGCAAAGGATGGGGGCTAAACCTGGAATGAGAAGATTTGGGGGCAGGCTTTGAAGGCTTGGGTGTCATAACTGGAACGAGAAAGGTTCAGGGTCAGGTCTGGAAGGCAAAGCCTTGGGGGAGCTAAACTGGAAAGAGATGGGTTCAGGGCCAGGCTTGGAAGCCAAAAGCTGGGGGGGAAGTGCCTGGAACAAGAAGGGTTTGGGGCCAGGCCTGGAAGGCAAAAGCTCTAGGGCCAAAACTATTAAGGGAATGGGTCTGGGCCAGGCTTGGAAGGCAAAGGATGGGAGGCCCGAACTGGAACAAGAAGGGTTCGGGACCAGGCCTGGAAGGCAAAGGCAGAGGGGCCAGGTAGGGAAGTCTAAGGCTGAAGAGCCAAAACTGGAAAGAAAAGGATTCAGGGCCAGGCATGCAAGGCAAAGGCTGTGGGACCCAAACTGGAGAGCGAATGGTTCGGGGAAAGGGCTGGAAGGCAAAGGCTGGGGGGCCAAAGCTAGAATGAGAAGGGTTCTGGGAAAGACCTGCAAGGCAAAGGAAAGGGTATTAGGTCTGGAAGTCAAAGGCTGGAGAGCCAAAACTGGATAGAAAAGAGTTCGGGGCCAGGCCTGCAAGGCAAAGGCTAAGGGACAAAAATGGAAAGGGAAGGGTTCAGGGCCAGTCCTGGAATGCAAAGCCTGGGGTGGCTAAGGGGGCAGGATGGTGGGGCAAAACTAGAACGGGTAGGGTTCAGGGCCAGGTCTGGAAGGCAAAGTCTTGGAAGGTAAATCTGGAAAGAGAAGGGTTCGGGCCAAACCTGGAAGTCCAAGGCTGTGGGGGCAAAGCTGGAACGAGAAGGATTCAAAGTCAGGCCTGGAACGCAAAGGCTGGGGGCCCTGGCTTGGAACGATAAGGGGTCGGGGCCAGGCCAGGAATGCAAAGGCTGGGGGACCAAAACTGGAACAAGATGGGTTCTGGGCCAGGTGTGGAAAGCAGTGGTTGAGCGGCCAGGCCTGGAAGGCAAAGGCAGGTGGGCTAAAAGTAGAAAAACAAGAGTTTATGGCCAGGCTTGAAGGAAAAGGCTGAGGGTACAAAACTGGAAGGAGAAGGGATAGGAGCCAGACCTGGAAAGATCTGGCAAGACCTGGTAGGGGGGCCAGTCCTGGAAGCCAGAGCCTGCATGGATAGGCCTTGAAGATAAAGGCTGGGAGGCCAAAACTGGAATGAGAGGTTTCCGGGTCCAGACCTGATAGGCAAAGCCTGGGGGACCAGACCTGGAAGGCAAAGGCTAAGGGACCAAAACTGGGACAGGAAGGGATAGGGGCCAGACCTGGAAAGACCTGGAGGGGGACAGTGCTAGAATGCAAAATCCGAGGGGCCAGGCCTGGAAGGCATAGAGTCTGTGGCTAGGCCTGGACAGCAAAGGTTGGAAGGCCAAAACTGAAATGAGACATTTTCAGGGCCAGGCCTGATAGGCGAAGTTTCGGGGGCTAAAACTGGAACGAAAAGGATTCAGGGCCAGGCCTAGAAGGTAAAGGCTTGGGTGGCAAACCTGGAATGAGAGGGGTTCTTGTCCAGAGCTGGAAGGCAAAACCTGGGGGCCAAAACTGGAAAGAGAAGTGTTCGAGGCCAGATCTGGAGGGCAAAGCCTGGGCGGGGGGAGGGAGAAGCAAAATTGGAGTAAGAAGGGTTAGGGGCTAGGCCTGGAAGGCAAAGGGTTTGGGGCCAAAACTGGAGCAAGAAGGCTTTGGGGCCTGCCATGAAAGGCAAATGCTTGGGGGTCAAAACTGGAATGAGAAGGGTTCAAGGTACGCCTAGAAGGAAAGGTCTGGCGGGGCAAACCTGGAATGAGAAGGGTTCGGTGTTAGTCTTGGAAGGCAAAGGCTGGGGTGGCAAAACTGGAACAGGAAGGAAACTGCGTCAGGTCTGGAAGGCAAAGGTTGGGGGGCAGAACTGGAATGAGAGGTGTTAGGGGCCAGGCCTTGAAAGCAAAGGCCGGGAGGCTCAAACTGGAACAAGAAGGGTTTGGGCCTAGGCCTGGAAGGCTAAGGTTGGGGAGCCAAAACTGGAAAAAGAGTGTTTGGGGCCAGGCCTCGAGGGCAAAGGCTCTGAGGCCAGGCCTGGAATGCAATTTCTGAGGGCCCAAAACTGGACCTCCACGCGTTCCTGGCAAGCAAAGGATGGAGGGCCCGGCCTCGAAGGCAAAGCCTGGAGGCCCAGAGTTGGAAGACAAAGGCCGGGGGGCAGACCTGAAAGGCAAAGACAAGCCGACTGAAACTGGAAAGAGAAGGGTTGTGGGCCATGCCTGGAAGGCAAAGGCTGGGGGGACAAAACTGGAATGAGAAGAGTTAGGGGCCAGGTCCTGAAAGCAAAGGATGGGGGGCTCAAACTGGAACAAGAAGGGTTTGGGGCTAGGCCTGGAAGGATACGTTTTGGGGGGGACAAACTGGAACAAGAGGGTTTGGAGCTAGGCCGTGAGGGCAACGGCTGTGGGGCCAGGCCTGGAAGGCAATGCTGAGGGCCCAAAACTGGACCACGAAGGATTCCTGGCCAAACCTGGAAGGCAAAGGATGGAGGACCAGGCCTCGCAGGCGAAGGCCGTGGGCCAGGCCTGAAAGGCAAATGCTGAGGGCCCAAAACTGGACCGCGAAGCATTCCTGGCCAAACCTGTAAGGCAAAGGATGGAGGGCCAGGCCTCGAAGACAAAGGTTGGAGGGCAAGGCATGGAAGACAAGCTGACTAAAACTGGAAAGAGAAGGGTTGGGGGCCAGGCCTGGAAGGCAAAGGCTGGGGGGACTAAACTGGAATGAGAATGGCTTGGGGACAGGCCTGGATGGTACAGGATGTAGAGCGAAAACTATTAAGAGAAGGGTTCGGGGCAAGGCCTGGAAAGCAAAAGATGTTGAGCCAAAACTGGGATGAAAAGTGTACTGGGCCAGGCCTGACAAGCAAAGGTTGGGTGACAAAATTCGAAAGAGAAGAATTCGAGGACAGTCCTGGAAGGCAAAGGCAGCGCTACCGGGCCTGGTCGGCAAAGACTGGGTGGGGACGAGGCTTGGAACAAAAAGGGTTCTGGGACAGGTCTAGAAGACAATGGTGTGGGGGGGGCAAAACTGGAATGGGATGGTTTTGGGGCCAGGTCTGGAAGGTAAAGGCTGGGGGACCAAAATGGGAGCGAGAAGACTTTGAGGACAAGCCTGGAAATCCAAGGCCTGGGGGCCAGGGCTCGAAGGAAAAGGCTGAGGGCCAAAGGTGGCAGTAGAAGGGTTTGGGGCTTGGCCCAGATGGCAAAGGTTGGGGTCTAAAACTGGAACCAGATGGGTTTGGGGACAGACCTCCAAGGCAAAGCCTGGGGGGCCAGGCCTGAAAGGCAAACGCTGAGGGGCCAAAACTGGTCCGTGAAGCATTCGGGCCAAGCCTGGAAGGCAAAGGCTTGAAGGACCAAAACTGACAAGAGAAGGATTCGAGGTCTGGAGAAACCTGGCCGGGAAGACAGGCTGGAGGGCCAGGCCTGGAAGACAAAGGCCAGGGGAACAGACCTGGAAAGCAAAGGTTGGAAGGCCAAAACTGGAATGAGACATTTTCAGAGCCAGGCCTGACAGGCGACGTTTCGGGGGCTAAAGGTGGAACGAAAAGGGTTTAGGGCCAGACCTAGAAGTCAAAGGCTAGGGTGGCAAAACTGGAATGAGAAGCGTTCTGGGTCGAGATATGGATGGCCAAACCTGGGCGCCAAAAGTGGAAAAAGAAGGGTTTGAGGCCAGGAGGGGAGGGCAATGGCTGGGTGGGGGGGGAGGGGGAGGGCAAAACTGGAGCGAGGCCAGGAGGGGAGGGCAATGGCTGGGTGGGGGGGGAGGGGGAGGGCAAAACTGGAGCAAGACATGTTAGAGGCCAGGCCTGGAAGGCAAAGGCTTTGGGGTCAAAACTGGAACAAGAAGGCTTTGCAGCTTGGCCTGAAAGGCAAGTGCTTGGGGGCCAAAACTGGAATGAGAAGGGGTCGGGCCAGACCTGGAAGGGAAAGTCTGGCGGGGAAAAGCTGGAATGAGAAGGGTTCAGTATCAGGCCGGGAAGGCAAAGCTTGGGGTGGCAAAACTGGAACGGGAAGGTTTCTGGGTCAGGTCTGGAAGGCAAAGGTTGGGGGGCAGAACTGGAATGAGACGTGTTAGGGGCCAGGCCTTGAAGGCAAAGGATGGGGGGTTCAAACTGGAACAGGAAGAGTTTGGGCCTAGGCCTGGAAGGCTAAGGTTGGGGGGCCAAAACTGGAACAAGATGGCTTGGGGCCAGGCCTCTAGGGCAAAGGCTGGGGGGCCAGACCTGGAAGGCAAAGATAGAGGGGCCAAAACTGGAACGGGAAGGGTTAGGGGCCAGACCTGGATGGGGGACAATCCTGGAAGGCAAAGCCTGGGTGGCCAGGCCTGGAAAGCAAAGGCTGGGGTGAAAAACGTGACTGGGATGGTTTCTGGGCCAGGCCTGGAAGGCATAGGTTGGGAGGGGGCGGCGGGCAGATCTGGAAAGAGAAGATTCGGGGACAGGCCTGGAAGACAAAGGCTGGGGGCCAGAAATGGAATGAGAAGTGTTAGGGGCAGGCCTTGAAGGCAAAGACTGGGTGGCCCGGCCTGGAACAAGAAGGATTTGGGGACAGGTTTGCACAGCAAAGGTTTAGGGACCAGGCCTGGAAGGCAATGGCTGGGGGACCAGGCCTGGAAGTCAAAGGGTGGGGGACAAAACTGGAACGAGAAGAATTTGGACACCAGCCTGGAAGGGAAAGGCTGTGGGGCGGAGTTTCCAAGACTGGACCGAGAAGGGTTCTGGACAAGACCTGGAAGACAAAGACTGGGGAGTGAAAGTGGAAAGAGTAGGGTTCGGGGCCGGCCTGGAAGACAAAGGTTGTGGAGGCAAACTGGAACGAGAAGGGTTCGGGGAAAGGGCTGGAAGCCAAATGCTGGCGAGCCAGGCATAGAATGAGAAGGGTTTGGGGCCAGGTCTGGGAGGCAAAGGCTCGGGGGCCAAAAGTGGAAACAGAAGGGTTTGGGTCCAGGCCTGAAAGACAAAGGCTGGGGTTGTGGTGTGGGGCAAAACTAGAAAGAAAAGGGTATGGGGCCATGCCTGGAAGTCAAAGGCTCGGGGACCCGGACTAGAAAGCAAAGGCTAAGGAGCCCAAACTGGAACATGAAGTGTTTGGTGAAAGTGTTCGGTAACAGGCCTGGAAGGCCAAAAGCTGGAGGGCGAGGCCTGGAATTCAAAGGTTGAAGGGCCACACCTGGAAGACAAAGGCTGGGGGGCCAAACCTGGAATGAGAAGGTTTTAGAGCCAGGACTGGAAGGCAAAGGATGGGGGCTAAACCTGGAATGAGAAGGGTTGGGGCCAGGCTTGGAACGCTGGGGTGTCATGACTGGAACGAGAAGGGTTCAGGGTCAGGTCTGGAAGGCAAAGCCTTGGGGGAGCTAAACCGGAAGGAGTTGGGTTCAGGGCCAGGCCTGGAAGGCAAAAGCTGGGGGGGAAGTGCCTGGAACAAGAAGGGTTTGAGGCCAGGACTGGAAGGCAAAAGCTCTAGGGCCAAAACTATTAAGGGAATGGGTCTGGGCCAGGCTTGGAAGGCAAAGGATGGGAGGCCCAAACTGGAACAAGAAGGGTTCGGGACCAGGCCTGGAAGGCAAAGGCAGAGGGGTCAGGTAGGGAAGTCTAAGGCTGAAGAGCCAAAACTGGAAAGAAAAGGATTCAGGGCCAGGCATGCAAGGCAAAGGCTGTGGGACCCAAACTGGAGAGAGAATGGTTCGGGGAAAGGGCTGGAAGGCAAAGGCTGGGGGGCCAAAGCTAGAATGAGAAGGGTTCTGGGAAAGACCTGCAAGGCAAAGGAAAGGGTATTAGGTCTGGAAGTCAAAGGCTGGAGAGCCAAAACTGGAAAGAAAAGAGTTCGGGGCCAGGCCTGCAAGGAAAAGGGTAAGGGACAAGAATGGAAAGAGAAGGGTTCAGGGCCAGGCCTGGAATGCCAAGGCTGGGAGGGCGGGCTAGGGGGGCTGCTGAGGGGCAAATCTGGAACGAGTAGGGTTCAGGGCCAGGTCTGGAATGAAAGGCTGGGGGGGGGGGGACAAGGGGGGCTGGGGTGGGGAGGGGAAATTTGAACGAGTAGGGTTCAGGGCAAGGTCTGGAAGACAAAGTCTTGGAAGCTGAATCTGGCAAGAGAAGGGTTCGGGCCAAGCCTGGAAGTCCAAGGTTGTGGAGTCCAAGCTGGAATCAGAAGGATTCAAAGTCAGGCCTGGAACGCAAAGGCTGGGGGCCCTGTCTTGGAACGATACGGGGTCGGGGCCAGGCCTGGAATGCAAAGGCTGGGGGACCAAAACTGGAACAAGATGGGTTCTGGGCCAGGTGTGGAAAGCAGTGGTTGGGGGGCCACGCCTGGAAGGCAAAGGGGCGGGGGCTAAAACTACAACAACAAGAGTTCATGGCCAGGCTTGAAGGGTTGAATGAGAAGAGTGCCATGTCAAGCCTGGAAGGCAAAGGCTGGGGTGGCAAAACTAGAATGGCAAGGTTTCTGGGTCATGTCTGGAAGGCGAAGGTTGGGGGGCAGAACTGGAAAGAGAGGTGTCAGGGGACAGGCCCTGAAGTCAAAGGCCGGGGGGCTCAAACTGGAACAAGAAGTGTTTCGGTCTAGGCCTGGAAGGCTAAGGTTGGGGGACCAAAACTGGAACAAGAGGGTTTGGGGTCAGGCCTCGAGGGCAAAGGCTTTGGGGCCATTCCTGGAAGGCAAATGCTGAGTGCCCAAAACTGGACCATATAGCATTCCTGGCCAAGCCGGAAGGCAAAGGCCGGAGGGCCAGGCCTGGAAGACAAAGGCCAGGGGGCCAGACCTGGAAGGGAAAGAGAAGCCGACTAAAACTGGAAAGAGAAGGCTTGGGGGCCAGGCCGGGAAGGCTAAGGCTGGGGAGTTAAAGTGGAAAGAGTAGGGTTCAGGGGTAGGCCTGGAAGGCAAAAGTTGTGGAGGCAAACTGGAATGAGAAGGGTTCGGGGAAAGCGCTGGAAGCCAATGTCTGGGGAGCCAGGCATAGAATGAGAAGGGTTTGGGGCCAGGTCTGGAAGGCAAAGCCTCTGGGGCCAAAACTGGAAACAGAAGGGTTTGTTCTAGGCCTGAAAAACAAAGGCTGGGGTGGAGCTGGGGGGCAAAACTACAAAGAGAATGGTATGGGGCCATGCCTGGAAGGCAATGGCTCGGGGACCCGGCCTGGATAGCAAAGGCTAAAGAGGCCAAACTGGAACAAGAAGTGTTCAGTGAAAGTGTTCAGTGACAGGCCTGAGAGGCAAAGGCTGGCGGGCCAGGCCTGAAGTGTTATGGCCACAGGTCTGCAAGGTATAGCCTGGGCGACCAGGCCTGGAAGTCAAAGGCTGGGGGACAAAACTGGAACGAGAAGGATTTGGGCACAGGCCTGGAAGGCAAAGGCTGTGGTGGGGGGTGGGTGGCCAAAGTGGAAGGAGAAGGCTTCTGGACAAGGCCTGGAAGGCAAAGGCTGGGAAGTTAAAGTGGAAAGAGTAGGGTTCAGGGGCAGGCCTGGAAGGCAAAGGTTGTGGAGGCAAACTGGAACGAGAAGGGTTAGGGGAAAGAGCTGGAAGCCAAAGGCTGGGGAGCCAGGCATAGAATAAGAAGGGTTTGGGGGCAGGTCTGGAAGGCAAAGCCTTGGGGCCCAAAACAGGAAACAGAAGGGCTTGGGGGCCAGAATGGTTCTGGGCCAGGCTTGGAAGGCAAAGGATGGGAGGCCCCACTGGACCAAGAACGGTTCTGGGCCAGGCCTGAAAGGCAAAGGTAGAGGGACCAGGTCTGGAAGTCAAAGGCTGGAGAGCCAAAACTGGAAAGAAAAGAGTTGGGGGCCAGGCCTGCAAGGCAAAGGCTAAGGGACAAAAATGGAAAGAGAAGGGTTCCGGGCCAGGCCTGGAATGCAAAGGCTGGGGGACCAAAACTGGAACAAGATGGGCTCTGGGCCAGGTATGGAAAGCAGTGGTTGGGGGTTCCAGGCCTGGAAGGCAAAGCCAGGGTGGCTATAACTAGAACAACAAGAGTTCATGGCCAGGCTTGAAGGCAAAGGCTGACGGTACAAATCTGGAATGAGTAGGGATAGGAGCCAGACCTGGAAAGACCTGGCTGGGGGGCCAGTCCTGGAAGCCAGAGCTTGCATGGGTAGGTCTTGAAGACATAGGCTGAGAGGCCAAAACTGGAATGAGACATTTCCGCGTCCAGGCCTGATAGGCAGAGCCTGGGGGACCAGACCTGGAAGGCAAAGGCTAAGGGGCCAAAACTGGGACAGGAAGGGATAGGGGCCAGACCTGGAAAGACCTGGAGGGGGACAGTCTTATTATGCAAAAGCCAGAGGGCCAGGCCTGGAAAGCTAAGGTAGGAAGGCCAAAACTGGAATGAGACATTTTCAGGGCTAGGCCTGATAGGCAAAGTTTCGGGGGCTAAAACTGGAACGAAAAGGGTTCAGGGCCAGGCCTAGAAGACAAAGGTTGGGTGGCAAAAATGGAATGAGAAGGGTTCTCGTCCAGACCTGCAAGGCAAAACCTGGAGGCCAAAACTGGAAAGAGAAAGATGGGAGGCCAAACCTGGAGGGCAAAGGCTGGGCGGGGGGGATGGGGGGCGAAACTGGAGCAGGAAGGGTTAGGGCCTTGGGGCCAAAACTGGAACAAGAAGGCTTTGGGGCCTGCCCTGAGAGGCAAATGCTTGGGGGCCAAAACTGGAATGAGAAGGATGCGGGCCAGGCCTGGAAAGGAAAGTCTGTTGGGGCAAACCTGGAATGAGAAGGGTTCGGTGTCAGGCCTGGAAGCCAAAGGCTGGGTTGGCACAACTGGAATGGGAAGAGTTCTGGGTCAGATCTGAAAGGCAAACGTTGGGGGGTGAAACTGGAATGAGAGGTTTTAGGCGCCAGGCCCTGAAGGCAAAGGCCGCGGGGCTCAAACTGGAACAAGAAGGGTTTGGGGCTAGGCCTGAGGGGCTAAGGTTAGGGGCCCAAGGCTGGGATGTCAAAACGGGAATCAGATGGTTTCTGGGCCAGGCTCTGAAGGCATAGATTGGGCGGGGGGGCGGGGAGCGGGGGCAGAACTGGAAAGAGAAGGATTCGGGGACAGGCCTGGAAGACAAAGGCTGGGGAGCCAAAAGTGGAATGAGAAGTGTTAGGAGCAGGCCTTGAAGGCAAAGACTGGGTGGCCAGGCCTGGAAGAAGAAGGATTTGGGGACAGGTCTGCAATTCAAAGGCTGGGGGACCAGGCTTGGAAGGCCATGGCTGGGGTACAAAACTGGAACGAGAAGGATTGGGGCACAGGCTGAGAAGTCAAAGGTTGTGGTGGGGGTGTGGCCAAACTGGAACGAAAAGGGTTCTGGATAAGGCCTGGAGGGCAAAGGCTGGGGAGGTAAAGTGGAAAGAGTAGGGTTCAGGGGCAGGCCTGGAAGGCAAAAGTTGTGGAGGCAAACTGGAACGAGAAGGGTTCGAGGAAAGAGCTGGAAGCCAAAGGCTGGGGAGCCAGGCATAGAATGAGAAGGGTTTGGGGCCAGGTCTGGAAGGCAAAGGCTCGGGGGCCAAAACTGGAAACAGAAGGGTTTGGGGAGCAGGCCTGAAAGACATAAGCTGGAGTGGGGGTGGGGGACAAAACTAGAAAGAGAAGTGTACGGGGCCATGCCTGGAAGGCAAACGCTCGGGGACCCGGACTGGAAAGCAAAGGCTAGGGAGCCCAAACTGGAACAAGACGTGTTCAGTGAAAGTATTCGGTGACAGGCCTGGAAGGCAATGGCTGGGGGGTCAGGCCTGGAATTCAAAGGTTGAGGGGCCACCCCTTGAAGACAAAGGGTGGGGGGCCAAACCTGGAATGAGAAGGGTTCCTGGACAGCCCTGGAAGGCAAAGGCTGGGGTGCCATGCCTGAGAGGTTAAGGCCTCGAGGGCCAAAACTGGAATGAGAAGGTTTTTGAGCCAGGCCTGGAAGGCAAAGAATGGGGGCTAAACCTGGAATGAGAAGGGTTGGGGCCAGGCCTGGAACGCTGGGGTGTCATAACTGGAACGAGAAGGGTTCAGGGTCATGTCTGGAAGGCAAAGCCTTGGGGGAGCTCAACTGGAAAGAGATGGGTTCAGTGGCAGGCCTGGAAGGCAAAAGCTGGGGGGGAGGTGCCTGGAACAAGAAGGGTTTGGGGCCAGGCCTGGAAGGCAACAGCTCTTGGGACAAAACTGTTAAGAGAATGGTTCTGGGCCAGGTTTGGAAGGCAAAGGTTGGGAGGACCAACCTCGAACAAGAAGGGTTCTGGGCCAGGCCTGGAAGGCAAAGGCAGAGTGGCCAGGTCTGGAAATCAAAGGCTGGAGAGCCAAAACTGGAAAGAAAAAGATTCAGGGCCAGGTCTTCAAGGCAAAGGAAGGGGCATCAGGTCTGGAAGTCAAAGGCTGGAGAGCCAAAACTTGATAGAAAAGAGTTCGGGGCCAGGCCTGCAAGGCAAAGGCTAAGGGCCAAAAATGGAAAGAGTAGGCTTCAGGGCCAGGCCTGGAATGCCAAGGCTGTTGGAGCTAGTGGGCCTGGTGGGGGGCAAAACTGCAACGAGTAGGGTTCAGGGCAAGGTCTGGAAGGCAAAGTCTTCGAAGCTAAATCTGGAAAGAGATGGGTTCGGACCAAGCCTGGAAGTCCAAGGCTGTGGGGGCAAAGCTGGAACGAGAAGGATTCGAAGTCAGGCCTGAAAGGCAAAGGCTGGGAGCCCTGGCTTGGAACGATAAGGGGTCAGGGCCAGGCCAGGAATGCAAAACCGGGGGACCAAAACTGGAACAAAATGGGTTCTGGGCCATGTGTGGAAAGCAGTGGTTAGGGGGGCCAGGCCTGGAAGGCAAAGGCGGGGTGGCTCAAACTGGAACGACAAGAGTTCATGGCCAGACTTGAAAGCAAAGGCTTAGGGTACAAAACTGGAAGGAGAAGAGATAGGACTCAGACCTGGAAAGATCTAGCTGGGGGGCCATTCCTGGAAGGCAGAGCCTGCATGGATAGACCTTGAAGACCAAGGCTGGGAGGCCAAAACTGGAATGAGAGGTTTCCAGGTCCAGGCCCGATAGGCAAAGCCTGGGTACCAGTCCTGTAAGGCAAAGGCTAAGAGGTCCAAACTGGGACAGGAAGGGATAGGGGCCAGACATGGAAAGACCTGGAGGGGGACAGTCCTAGAATGCAAAAGCCGGGGGGCCAGGCCTAGAAGGCAAAGGCTGTGTGGCCAGGCCTGGAAAGCAAAGGTTGGAAGGGCAAAACTGGAATGAGACATTTTCAGGGCCAGGCCTGATAGGCAAAGTTTCGGGGGATAAATCTGGAACGAAAAGGGTTCAGGGCCAGGCCTAGAAGGCAAAGGCTAGGCTGGCAAAACTGGAATGAGATGGGTTCTGGTCCAGTCATGGAAGGCCAAACCTAGGGGCCAAAACTGGAAAAAGAAGGGTTCGAGTCTAGACCTCGAGGGCAAAGGCGGGGCGGGGGTAAGGGGGAGGGCAAAACTGGAGCAAGAAGGGATAGGGGCTAGGCCTGGAAGGCAAAGGCTTTGGGGCCAAAACTGGAACAAGAAAGCTTTGGGACCTGGCCTGAAAGGCAAATGCTTGAGGGGCCAAAACTGGAATGAGAAGAATTCGGGCCAGGCCTGGAAGGGAAAGTCTGGCGGGGCAAACCTGGAGTGAGAAGGGTTTGGTGTCAGACCTGGAAGGCAAAGGCTGAGGTGGCAAAACGGAAAGGGGAAGGTTTCTGGGTCAGGTCTGGAAGGTAAAGGTTGGGGGGCTAATCGGGAATGAGAAGTGTTAGGGGCCAGGCCTTGAAGACAAAAGGCTGGAGGGTTCAAACTGGAAGAAGAAGGGTTTGGGGCTAGGCCTGGAAGGTTAAGGTTGGGGGGCCAACACTGGAACAAGAGGGTTTGGGGCCAGGCCTCGAGGGCAAAGTCTGTGGGGCCAGGCCTGGAAGGCAAATGCTGAGGGCCAAAAACTGGACCGCGAAGCATTACTGGCCAAACCTGGAAGGCAAAGGCTGGAGGGCCAGGCCTCGAAGGCAAAGACTGGAGGGCCTGGCCTGGAAGACAAAGGCCAGGGGGGCAGACCAGGAAGGCAAAGACAAGCCGACTAAAACTGGAAAGAGAAGGGTTGGGGGCCAGGCCTGGAAGGCAAATGCTCGGGGGACAAAACTGGAATGAGAATGGTTTGGGGACAGGCCTGGAAGATACAGGATCTAGGGCCAAAACTATTAGGAAAAGGGTTCGGGGCAAGACCTGGAAGGCAAAAGATGTGGAGCCAAAACTGGGATGAAAAGTGTTCTGGGCTAGGCCTGACAAGCAAAGGTTGGGGTGGCAAAACTGGAATGGGCTGGTTTTGAGGCCAGGCCTGGAAGGCAAAGGCAGGGGGGGCCAAAATTGGAACGAGAAGACTCTGGGGACAAGTCTGGATAGCCAAGGCCAGGGGGCCAGGCCTTGAAGGAAAAGGCTCAGGACCAACAGTGGCAGGAGAAGGGTTCGGGGCTTGGCCCAGATAGCAAAGGTTGGGGGTCTAAAACTGGAACCAGAAGGGTTCGCTGCCTGACCTCGAAGGCAAAGCCTGGGGGGGCCAGGCCTGAATGGCAAACGCTGAGGGGCCAAAACTGGACCGTGAAGCATTCGGGCCAAGCCTGGAAGGCAAAGGCTTGAAGGGCCAAAATGGAAAAGAGAAGGATTTGCGGACAGACCTGGAAAAACCTTGCCGGGAGGACAAGGGCAAAGGCTGAAGGGCCAGGCCTGAAAGGCAAAGGCTGCGTGACCAGACCTGGAAGGCAAAGGATGCATTGCCAGGACTGGAAGGCAAAGCCTGGGGGACCAAAAGTGGAACAAGAAAGGTTCTGGGCCAGGCCTAGAAGGCAAAGGCTGGAGGGGCTAACCTGGAAACAGAAGGGTTCTGGGCCAGGCGTGGAAGGCAAAGGCTTTGGGGTAAAAACTGGAACGAGAAGCTTTTGGGGTCAGGCCTGGAAAGTAATGTCTAGGAGCCAGGCCTAGAAGTTTAAAACTGGAACAAGAAGGGTTGGGAGCCATGTCTGGAAGGCTAAGGTTGGGGGGCCAAAACTGGAACAAGAGAGTTTGGGGCCAGGCCTCGAGGGCAAGGGCTGGGGGGCCAGGCCTGGAAGGTAAATGTTGAGGGGCCCAACCTGGAATGGGAATTGGTAGGGGCCAGACCTGGAAAGACCTGGATGGGGGACAATCCCGGAAGGCAAAGCCTGGGGGGCCAGGCATGGAAAGCAAAGGCTGGGGTGGCAAAATGGAAATGGGATGGTTTCTGGGCCAGGCCTGGAAGGCATAGGTTGGGGGCGGGGCAGAACTGGAAAGAGAAGGATTTGGGGACAGGCCTGGCAGAGAAAGGCTGGGGGGCCAAAACTGGAATGAGAAGTCTTAGGGGCAGGCCTTGAAGGCAAAAACTGGGTGGCCTGGCCTGGAAGAAGAAGGATTTGGGGGCAGGTCTGCAAGACAAAGCCTGGGGGACCAGGCCTGCAAGGCAATGGCAGGGGGACCAGGCCTGCAAGGCAATGGCTGGGGGACCAGGCCTGGAAGTCAAAGGCTGGGGGACAAAACTGGAACGAGAAGGGTTTGGGCAGAGGCCTGGAAGGCAAAGGCTGTAGGGGGGGCGGTGGCAAAACTGGAACAAGAACAAGGCCTGGAAGGCAAATGCTGGGGAGTTAAAGAGGAAAGAGTAGGGTTCAGGGGCATGCCTGGAAGGCAAAGGTTGTGGAGGCAAACTGGAACAAGAAGGGTTTGGATCTAGGCCTGGAAGGCTAAGGTTGGGGGGCTAAAACTAGAACAAGAATGCTTTGGGGCTAGGCCTGGAAGTCTAAGGCTGGGGATCTAAAATTGAAATAAGAATGGATCAGGGCCAGGCCTGGAATCAAAGGCTGGGGTTCCGGGCCTCGAAGGCAAAGGCTGTGGGGCCAAAATTGGTGCAAGAAGGATTCGGGGCCAGGCCTGGAAGGCAAAGGCTGGGGGGCAAATTTGGAACGAGAAGTATTCGGTGCCAGGCTTGGAAGGCCAAGTCGAGGAGTCAGACCTCAAAGGAAAATTCTCAGGCCCAAAACTGGCAAGAGAATGGTTTAGGGCTTGGCCTGGAAGGAAAAGACTGGGGGGCCAGGCCGGGACGGCAAAGGCTCGGAGGACAAAACTGGAATGAGAAGGGTTCAGGGCCAGGCCTGGAAGGCAAAGGGTGTTGAGGAAAAACTGGAATCAGAAGGTTTGGAGGACTCGTCTTGGTAGAAAAGACTAGGGGGACAGGCCTGAAAGGAAAAGACTTGGGGAGGGCAAAACTGATAAGAGAAGTTTTCCAGACAGGACTTGGAAGAAAAGCCATGGCCGGGAGAGGTGGGGGAGACTGCAAAGTGAAGTTTTGGGGGACAGGCCTTGGAGGAAAAAGCATGGGGGAGAGGCCTGGAAGGATAATGCTGGGGGACAGGTCTGGAAGGAAAGCCTGGGGGGAGGGGGATTGGAAAGAAGGTTTGGAGGACAGTACTTGAAAGAAAAGGCTTGGGGGACAGGACTGGAAAAAAATTCTGGAGATGCAAAACTGGAAAGAGAAGGGTATGTTTCTCTCCATCCTATCAAAAGTCACTTGTACTGAAAGCTTATATTAAAACCATTTAGTGACAGAGAACAGTTTAATGATATTTTCTCTACTGAAGCCACTGAACTTATTTGCACGAAATTAATAGGCTAAGAGAAACATGACTCAAATAGAGTCCTCTAGTGAGCTGTATGCTAATTGAGCACAGAAGAATTAATTCTTCTTCAGTTAATTTATTTTCATTGTACGTGGAACTGAAAATTGGGGTTATCAAAATGAATTCATATATGATTTCGTGTCAAATGAGATTTAACGAGAGATTTATTTTCGTGTTAGTGAGATTTAGTTTGACGACACAGAGAAGAATAAACTCCAATTAAATCAACAACCTCATTTCATTCTACTTAATAAGAAAGATAGAAAAAATGGTGCCAGAGAGGGTTTCAAGCTAATGACTCATACAAAAGACTTCATTAGTGATGAACTGAACACTGTAGAAGAAGCAGTAATGTACATATTTTCTATTACTCTAGATTTGCAATTGAAATTTCTAGAAGATTGCATATAACTTTTCTGACCAAAAGAAGTCCATAGCAAGCGGCTTCATTAGGATTGAGAGACATACACATCCAATCAAATTAAATTGTATACAAATTAAGATAGAAAGAAAATGATTCAGCCATAAAAGTACAATCTTGGTAACTTGCAAGTTGCATTGCCCAGACATGTTTAGACGTCTTATGTCGCATGGTACTAACATGTGTGAAATATCCTGAACTTCACAGTTGGCATTTCGTGCTAGTTGAAGTTTAAATCGTGACTTTTATAAACTAGACAACACGACTTTTACTCAACAAACTCACACTTTGCAAGCTAAAAGAAAAAACTCAAGTAAATCAATTGATTCTTTGCAGTGCTGTACACTGTAACGTTAGAATCAGGGTAGGTATCGTATATTTCTGAATTCTTGTTGTGTATGGAACTGTTCTTTGAAAGTACAATGAACATAGTCAGTATTCGTGCCAAAGAGTTTTAATCTCATAGGATAAAAACTCACATTCTACCAACCTTTTATTTACGGTATCTTCTTTAAAAGTATAGAAAGAAAATGATTTTTGCAGACCACTACATTCCAGATAAGCTGCATATGGTAGAACAAGGAACAAGAGTAAACAATATTTATTTCTGTGTTGTTAGTTTAATTGAACTGACTGTTATGTTCCAGAGGGGAATTCAAAAAACGTGACTTGTACAGATTGCAAGAAATGCACAATTCAATTAACCCATTCACACTGATTTACTAAGCTAGGAGAGAAATGAACATACAGAGAAGATTAGAATCCAGATGAGTTGTAATTTGCAAGTATAGAAACAGTGAAGGTATATTACTTACCATTCTGTTGCAGTGTCTGAAATTGAGCAATTGTAATTTCAAGATGACTTCATAAAATATTTCGGGCCAACTTGGTTTCCACAAAAGTCGCAGGAATAGGATAGAGAGAAACACATATAGTCAATTGCAATTTTATCTCTCTTCATAACAGGATAGCACAGTCATTTCTTTCTTATACTTACAGAACGCTTGGTGGGTTGCATACTGCCGTGCAAAGAATCAAGGTAGGCAGCCTCTGTTCCTGTATTTGATATTTTACAATAAGCTTAAGAGTTGAAATTTGCGGCAGGACCGAAATAACATTTTATCCCAGAGGAGGATTCAATGAAAGTAGCTCATACAGATTGGAGGAAATGCCAATTCACTCAACACAATTACAACTGCTTCACAGTCTAGAAGAAGAAGAAATACTCAAGAAGAGAACTAGACTTCTGCTATGTTGTACGTTGCAAGACAAGAATTGGTGTAGATGCCTTCTGTTTCAGTATTTCTGTTGTGAGGTCATAGGAAATTACAGGAAAAGCTGATTTGTTATTTTGGTCCTAATCGCTCTGTTAGAGCATTAAATCATAAAGCATAAAATCAACCAACTTTTTATTTGCCATGCCTTCTTAGCATCGGAAGATGACTCAAAAGATTAGATTCCTACTGGGCTCTTTACTGCAAGACCATTTCTTTCTTATTTCTTTGAGAACACTAGAGCTAGATGGGCAGCATAGTACTGTGCAAGAATCGAAGTAGGCATTTTCTGTTTCTGTATTGGTATTTTACATGACACTGAAGGGTTGAAATTTTCTGAAGCTCCGAATTAGATTTCATGCCAAAGGAGGTTTCAACAAACTAGCTCATATAGATTAGAGAAAACGCCAATTCACTCAACACATTCACAATTGCTTCAAAGAGTAGACGGAGCACTCAAAAGAAGAAATAGACTCCTGCTGTGCTGTACACTGCAAGGCAAGAATTCGTGCATATTAAACTGGATCTTGAAAATTCAGAAGGAGCTTATTTAGTACTTTGTGCCAAACGGGTTTCGATGTAAGTGGCTCTAATAAGATTGAAACAGACAACTTTTCACTTACCTTGCTTATTGAACAAGATAGAAAGAAAATAAATAAGCTGGACTTATAAAAGGCACTACAACTACAACTACTAGACTACAACTACTAGAGCAACTAGACTTTCCACATTAGTTCACATGGCATTTCATGCTAAACAGATTTCAATGCAATAACATAAATAGGATTGAGAGAAACACATAGTCAAATCACTTTGTTCATTTAACCTGCTAACTTCTGCAGGATAGAAGGAAAATAATGTAGGCAGAAAACTAGATCCCTGAAACTATTGCAATGAAAAGATCAGTGTTGGCATCTTCTGTTTCTGCAATAATACAGCTTTTTTTTCTATATTTTATTTTGTATTACTGTTTTGAATGTTTATTTTTCATGAAACCACCATTTATCATTCTTTGTTTCAGGGGTTTCGATGCAAGCAACTCTTAAAAAATGGAGAAAACGACAATTCACTTAACTTAGTACTGTTATCAAGCAAGCTAGAAGAAAAATGACTGACACAGGAGACTTGAGTCTTCATGAGCTGGACAATGCAGGTCAAGGATCGGTGTAGATATCTTCTGTGACTGGATTGCAGGGTATGGTAAGGTCCCGATATGTACATGAAACTGAACAATTGACATACGGGTTTCACCATTCGTGTTTTTGAAAAGATGGGAGACAATTACCCAATCAACTTTCTAATTTAACTTGCCTTCTTTGCAGGAAAGAAAAAAATGGTACATAACAGAAGACTAAGCTTCCGTTGAGTTGCTTACTGCAATGCAAGGGTCGGTGTAACTATCTCTATTACTGTATTACAATTTTCCAGCTAATATTTCATGTCAGAGGTCTGTCACCACAAGTGACTTTTACAGAATGGAAAAAAGGTACATTCAGCAGACCAGAAAAAATAACTCTTCTTGATAGACTTGCAGAGCAATAATCATTTTAGGTAGCTTCTGTGACTGAAATGGAACCGAACATTTAAATTTTCAAGACAAGCCTATTGGACAATGGTTAGAGTTAGTGTTAGGACAAGAGTGAGCTTTAGGATTTAGTGTTAGGGTTAGCTAAAAGGCTAAATTTAAGGTGACGGTTAGTTCAACACTAAGGTTAGAACCAAGTTAAGAAATATGCCTGGGGTTTGGTTAAAGTGAGATTTAGGTTTCAGGTTACGATTAGACATACACTGAGGTTTATTGATCAGGTGAAGTTTAGGATTAGAGCTAGGGCTATATTCAAGTTCATAGCTAAGAATGTTTTTAAGGTTACAGCTAAGCCTAAATTATGGTTTGGTTTAAAGTCTTTTAGGATTAAACATGAAGGTTACGGCTCCTGCTGGGTTTAGGTTTAAGGTTAGCATTAGATTTGGTTATTACTGAAGTTAAAGTTTGGGTAAGAGTTTTGGGCTAATTTCAAAGATCAAGTATAGCGTTAGAGTAAGGGTTAAGGCTAAGGCTAAGACTGAAATTAAGGCTAAGTTTAGGCTCACTGACAGGCTTCAGGTTAAAAGTAGAGCTAGTCCTAACAATAGGGCTAAATGTTGGGATTAGAAATTGAGTTTCTGGCTATTTCTTTGATTATAGTACCAGTTAAGGTTTGAGTCATAGTTAGGCTTAGGGTTAAGAATAAAGTTATAATTTGGAGTAACTGTTGAAGTTACAGTTATGTTCAGATTTGATATTATGGACAGATTTAGAGAAGCATCATTGGAAAGAGCAGGGGTCAGAGGACATGCGTTCTTTGCTCACCCTCTCCACTTGTCAGATGTGTGACTTTGGGCAAGTCACTTAAGTACCTCAGTTACCTTATCTGCAAAATGGGGATTAGGACTGTGAGCCCCTTGTGGGGCAACCTGATTACTTAGTATCTTCCCCAGAGCTTAGAACACTGCTTGACACATAGTAAGAGCTTAACAAATATATCTTTTTATTATTATTATTGTGATTATTGGAATGCAAATTATTAGATAGTATGACCTTGAGAATCGGAATCAAGACAAAGACTGACATTGATTTCTGTGAATTAAATTTTTTATTGCCAACATCTTCTTTATCCAACCTAAGCGATGACAGTACACACGGATTTCACCAGATAGATTATATAGGAAATCGAATAGACTATATTGTCTATAGAATCGAATCTCACAAACCCCAGGCCCAAACCTAGTCCCAAAACTAACCTTATCCTTAACTCTTGCCCTAGTCAAACTATTAACTCTAGTTAATAGTTAACTATTAACACTATATATTATCGGGTATAAATTATAGTTAAGTGTAGCAGATATATGTTTCAGATAGTTTTTAAGCTCAGGGTGAAGGTAGCTCAAACCTCTTTGCGTTAGCTCAAGGTTTGGAGTTAAATTAGAGTTTGGGAAAAGAAGAGGAGAAGAAGAGGAGAAGAGAAGAGGAGAAGAGAAAAGAAGAAGAGAACATAAATTAGAGCGCGGATTAAGATTTGGTTTAGGGTTAATATTATATATACCCGTAGGATTGGTTTTCGTGTTAGGGCTAGGGCCAGTGTCATATCTTGCATTCGAGGTAGGGGCAATTCTACAGGTCGTTTTGGGTTTAAGACTTGGCCAGGGTAATGGCTAACATATAGCTAGGGCATAACCCAGTATTAGAGACAGGGTTAGGGTTTTAGCCAGGACCAGAGTGAAGCACAGTGTGATGTATAGTATGTTATGTATACTGAGGTCTTCGTAAGGGGGAGGAGGAGGAGAGAGCTGGAAAGGAACAGTCAAGAATGAAAGGGAGTTTATTTATAATGGTTCCATAGGGCATACTTGGCAGCTGCTGTAGAGAAGGGGAAGGGAGCGGGGGGCGGTGGATGGGAATGAAATGGCAGGGATATGAGCGGGGAGAGGGAGGGTGAGGTGTGGTGGTGGGACAGGAGAACTGGAACGGGACGTGAGCAGGGAAGAGGGAAGGTAAAGGTTCGGTGGGGAAGAGAGCAAGAAGAGGGGGATGAGGCATGGCGCTGGTAAAGTGGGATTCTAAGGAGGGGGGTAGGGAGGAGGGGAGGAGGCAATGGAAAGTGAGGGAAAGAGCTGGGTGGGAGAGGGGAAGGGGAATGTGAGAATTGAATTTATTGAATCATATTTATTGAGCACTTACCGTGTTCAGAGCACTATACTGAATTCTTGGGAAAGTACAATACCACAATAAAGAGAAACAATTCCTGCCTATAATGAGCTCACAGTCTGGTGGGGGGTGGGAGACAGACACAATACAAGTAAACAGACATCACTGTATATAAATAAAATTGCAGATATATGCACAAGTGCTTTGGGGTGTGGAGGGGGGAGTGATGCAGTAGGGAGTGCGAGTTGAGGAAAAGTGTGGCTTAGTTTCAGAAGGATTTTTGAGGAGATAAACCTTCAGTAAGGCTTTGAAGGGGAGGAGATTAATTAATCTGATATATTTGAGGAGGGAAAGTGTTCCAGACCAAAGGTCGGACATTGGTCAAGGACTGGTGGCGAGACAGGCGAGAATGAACCACAGGCGAGAAGGAGGAGGAGAGGAGCAAAGTATGTATGTAGAAGGAGAGAAGGGAGTTGAAGTAGGAAGGGGCAAAATGATGGAGAGCTGTAAAGCCAATAGTGTGGGGTTTTTGTTTGATATGGAGATGGGTAGGCAACCACTGGAAGGTAGGAAGGAGATGGCATGCCCTGAACATTTCTATAGAAAGATAATCCAGACAGCGAAGTTAAGTGTGGCCTGGAGTTGGGGGAGGCAAGAGGTTGGGACATCAGAAAGGAGGCTGTTACTGTAATCTAGGACGAGTGATTGCACTTAACATGGTAACGGTTTTGATGGAGCGGAAAGGGTGCATTTTAGCGATGTTGTGAAGGGTGAGACTGACAGGTTTTGGTGACGGATTGGATATGTGGGTTGAATGAGAGAGCGGAGTCAAGGATGATGCCAAGGTTACGGACTTGTGATAAGGGAAGGATGGTTGTGCCATCTACAGTGATGGGAAAGTCCGGGAGAGGACTGAGTTTGGGAGGGAAGATAAGGAGCTCTGTGTGGATATGGATCTCTGTTTTGAACACTTTGGACTCCACCTGAGATTTCTGCAGCACTTGTAAAGGCCACTGTTGTGTGATGGTTCATGCGGTAATAATAAAGATGGTATTTGTTAAGCACTTAATATGTGCTAAGCACTGTTCTAAGCACTGGGGTAGATACAAGACAAACAGATTGTCCCATGGGGGGCTTACAGTCATAATCCCCATTTTACGGATGTGGTAAGTGGTAAGTGAGACTCAGAGAAGTTAAGAGAATTGCCCAAAGTCACAGTCACACAGTCACACAGTGATAAATGGTAGAGCTGGGATTAGAACCCATGACCTCTAACTCCCAAGCCCAGAGCTCTTTCCACTAAGCCACGCTCCTCTTTATCCTGGTGGTGTCCCCCACTGTCAATCCATTCCCTGCTTCTCAAACTGAAGTTTTCAAACTCTTGGCCACAGTTGAAAACTTGGTCTTTGTTAACTATCCAATTAGGTGTCTGAAACCTTTTTGCATAAATTGTTGGTTTTCTTAAGTGACTGGAGAGTTTGACTGTCAGCTCCTTCTCAACTCCATCAACTCGGTATCCTATTCCCCCAACATGTCCTGCAGTGCTGGGCATAGAATAAATGTTCAATAATTATGAGTAGGTTTTCTCTTCATTTTCTCTTTGCAACTATCTCCTCAGTGCTTACACCCATCCATCACATTTCTGTACACAAAGAGCATAGTTTACAGATATGCATATAATTGCTGGAGGGCCACTAGCGAATGTTCAAAGTTCACAGATCCCAGTGTGTAGACGATGCAGAAGGGAGAAGGAGTCGTGGGGAAAGAGGGTTTAATTGGGGAAGTTGTCTTGGCGAAGTTGTTACCTTTCTGTTTTGGAGATGGGGGAGTAATGGTGGTCTGGCATATGTGGAGGGAGAGAGAGGGAGTTCCAGGCCAGGAGAAGGACTTGGGTAAGGAGTCAGAAGCCAGGTAGAGGAGATGGAGGCCCAAGGAGTAAAGCCGGCGCTGGAGGAGCAAAATGCCAGCAGGTGGCGATAGAGAGACACGGCCTTCCAGAATCACTATCTAGGACAGCAGCGCCGCCTAGTGGATACAGCTCGGACCTGGGGGGTCAGAAGAACACGACTTCTAATTCAGGCCCTGCCTCTTGTCAGCAGATTGACCTTTGGCAAGTCACTTCATTTTTCTATGTCTCAGTTTTCTTGTCTCTAAAATAAGAATAATATTAGAACTGTCTCCCCCCACCCTCTTTAGACTGTGAGCCCATTGTGGGCAAGAATTGTCTCTCTTTACTGCTGTATTGTACATTCCAAGCGCTTAGTACAGTACTCAATAAGCACACAATAACCACTCAATAAATACGATTGAATGAATGCGTTCAGGTGCAGCCTCTCTGAACAAGCCATCTGTTACCAGAGGTTAATAGAAGTGTGCAGCCCCCGAGAATAACGATTAGTGCCACCAGGGGGCAGGCTACTGCTCTCAGAACAGAGGATGGTTCTGATTCCAGGGGCCAGGGGAATCTCTTCATAGCAGCTGCTCAGTGCTTCTACTTGGCCTCGAGGATCATCCCCTTTACTCTAAGGACACATTTGACTCCAAGATTTACCCCATTACTGAATGGGCTGAATTGCTACCCCAAAGAGAAGGCTCTGTGTGTGGTGTGTGTGTGTGTGTGAGATAGTGAGTAATAGAGGGGTGGGAGAAGAAGAGTACTGAGGCAACTGCCCTTCATGAGAGAACAGGGGCTTCTGGAGCTCTGTACAGGAAGCTAGTTCTGGATTGGACTGAGAAGATCCAGGGCCTTTAATTCTATAGACGGGTCAAACTTCCCTGCGACTATAGCAAAAGCTCCTCACCTTTGGCTTTAAATCAGTTAACCACCTTTCCCCTCTTACCTCCCCTTGCTGCTCTCCTACTACAACCCAGCCCACATACTTCACTCTTCTGGTGCTAACTTTAGCATTGTAATTTGATCTTGTCTATCTCACCACTGACCTCTCGACCACATCGTACCTCTGGCCTATAATACCTTTCCTCCCGTATCAGACAGATAATTGCTCTCCCCCACTTCAAAGCCTTATTGAAGGCACATCTCCTCCAGGAAACCTTCTGACTGAGTCCTCCTCTCCTCTTCTCCCTTCTCCCTCTCCCTTCCACAACACTCATACTTGATCCTTCACTCGGCTTCTCTCCCTTCTTCAAGCACATATGTATAGATCTGTAATTTATTTATCTATTCATTTATGTTAATGTCTGTTTCCCCCTCTAGGCTCTGAGCTCGATGTAGGCAAAGAAAGTGTTTGAAGTTATCTGGTACTCTCCCAAGCACTTAATACAATGCTTAGCACACAGTAAGCACTCAGTAAATGTGATTATTAATAACAAAAAATAATAATGATATAATCTTCTCTGCAGGATCACTGCACAGGCTCAGTCCCCAGAGAAGGGACCCTTTGGGGCTCAACGCAGAAGCTTGTACAGTCTAATGCTAGGAGGAAGTCAGGGTGTCTAACAGTATCTCTAAGCTATTTTTCTGAGAAGTGGAGTGTCCTGCCCACGACCAAGCCAACAGGGATGTGGGCAGGGGGGACAGAAGGTGGATATTGTACTAGAAACTGCATTCTATTTATTCTATTAAAGGGGAGAATAGTGAGGAGGGGACTGCCACACCCAGTACAGGGGCTGGGAATCTGTTTAGGGCACCGGTTCTGTTTGACTTGGCAAGAACATTGAAAAGACTCATGGCCCTTAATTCTGTAGAAATGTATAACATCCTTGTGCCCACCTGTCTTGCTGGGCCACCCTGCATATCCTCAGCCCAACTCAGAAATGAACGCTTGTCTGTCAAAGAAGCTTTGTGACAAACAGAGTTGGCTTCTGGGGATCGGTGTCAGGGGGACACGATGTAGCTTAGAGTTTCCACTCAATTTGTCTTTGAGAAACAGAGTTGTTTGGGCTCCTGTGACTAAGTCACCAGGGGTGCAAGTGTGAGAGCAGAAGGTAAGTATTGTAGCAGAAACAGGTCTACTGGGTCTGCAGTTCTGGACTTCCAGTCCCTATGAAATGAGTCTCTCCTGGGGATTGGAGGAATGTGGGGTGGGGAAGTGTTAGTAGGGCAGAGTGTAGCAATTGGCTTAGCTACAGTTTTTTGGGTGTCCACCTATTCTCTGAAATGGGGGCAAGTGTTGGCCAAATCAGTCAATCTATCAATCAAGTAATGGTATTTATGGAGTGCTTACTCTATGCAGAACCTTGTTCTAAGCCCTAGGGAGAATACAGTACATGAAAATTAGCAGACAGGTTTCCTGCCTATAATGTAGTTTCGTTTAGCAGCTAAGCAGCCAGGTACCGTATTAAGTGAAGGGGTGGATACAAACAAATTAGTGGGGTTGACACTCTCAACCCCCATTTTACAGATGAGGGAACTGAGGCCCAGAGAAGTGAAGTGACTTGCACAAGGTCACACAGCAGACAAGTGGCTGAGCAGGATTAGAATCCATGACCTGCTGAATCCCAAGTCCCTGCTGAATCCACTATGCCATGGATGTCTATCTCCATCCCTTTGTCCTGAGGGATGAAGACAGATGTGAATATGAATGCATTATTCATAATCAATAATTGAAAGCAAGTCATTTCCTGCCGCCCATAGCACTCCCTCTCCAGCTGTGAGCACTCTCATTTCCTGGCAGCAGATGTGGTCCTCATCTGTTGACAGAAGGCAGGATGGGGGAATCTGAACCATCCTTAATCCAGGTTCCCCAGTTCTGCATGTCCATTGACTGGAGACAGTGGAGAAGCTCCAGTGTCGCCTCACTCTCGTGAGGCCAAGGATCCTCTTCCCCATCCCCAGAAGAGGCTTTGATGGTGAGTCCCAAAGTTGTCTGGCCAGTTGGCTCTAAGGTCTGAGAGGAAAAGTCTCACAGGCCTCCTCCTCCAGAAATATGCAGGTTGGGGCTGGATAACCAAGGTCAGAACCCGACTAGTTGTTGCTCCTTCTGTAGATGCAGCTCATCCCAAGTCCCCAGTCCTGAGGACTTTCCCCCTGCACTTGGGCATTCAGCTAAATTCTCAAATGCACCCAGCCACTGAAAGCCCTATAGTACAGTCCCACCCAAAAGAAAGGTGTGGGGGGGTGGAGTTTGGGAATATGAGTGTGTGTGTGTGTGTGTGTGTGTGCATGTGTGTGTGTGCGTGCATGCATGAACATACAACCCAGCCCACATCCATCTACTCTTTCTTACCACCGACCTCTTACCCACATCCTGCATCTGGCCTGGAATGCCCTCCCTACTTACCTGACAGACAATGACCCTAACCTCCTTTGAAGCCTTACTGAAGATCTCCTCCAATAGGTCTTCCCTGATTAAGCCCTCTTTTCCTCTTCGCCCACTCCCTTGAGCATCGCCCTGACTTTACTTACTTCCTTATTGCTTTCCCCTACCTCACTCTTCCAAGCCCCTCAGGACTTATAAAGCAGCATGGCTCAGTGGAAAGAGCACGGGCTTTGGAGTCATGGCTCATGAGTTCGAATCCCAGCTCTGCCACTTTTCAGCTGTGTGACTGTGGGCAAGTCACTTAACTTCTCTGTGCTGTCCCTCATCTGTAAAATGGGGATTAAGACTGTGAGCCTCACGTGGGACAACCTCATTCCCCTGTGTCTACCCCAGTGCTTAGAACAGTGCTCGGCACATAGTAAGCGCTTAACAAATACCAACATTATTATTACATATCTGTATTGTATTTCTTTATATCAGTGTCTGTCCCCCCGCACCCAGCCTCTAAAGTCATGCTGGTCAGGGAATGTGTCTGTTATATTGTTATGTTGTACTCTCCCAAGCTCTGCACACAATAAGGGCCAAACAAATAGAACTGACTGACTGACTGACTGACTGACTGACAGTAAGGGCCAGAAAAATAGAACTGACTGACTAACGCTGCTTAGCCAGGGGTTTGGCCCTGTTGGTTTGGGTGCAAGGCAGAAGTCATTTTAGGCCACTGGTAGTTGGTCTTCTGTTTGGGCAAAACCTTGAACAGTAACTAAACGGTCCACTGACACTTGCCTGGCTGGATGATTATCCAACCCTCGTGTCCCTACTTTCCTCACCCCTGATTCTCCACCAATGACCCAACTTAGACCATCCAATACTCCCACCTCTCTTCTTCCCATCTCTGACTCTCCCCCAGTTACCAGGCAGGGACTGTCCAGTACCTCTCACTTCTCCATTAATTTCTGGGCCTCAGTTTCCTCATTTCCTCATTTTTAAAATGGGGATTTCCTCAGTTTCCTCATTTTTAAAATGGGGATTAAAACTCTGAACCCATTGTGGAACAGGGACTATGACCAACTCAATTATCTTGTGTCTACCCCAGTGGCTAGTACAGTGTCTGGCACATAATAAGTACTTAACAAATACCCCAGTGCTATTGTTATTATCTCGGAAGTCAGATTTGGCCATTCTTTAGGGGATTGATCCGCATAGGTGCTGCTCTAATTTCTTCTGCCATCTATTTTTAAAATGTCTTTATTTTAATTATGATTTTAAAGGTATTTTTTAGGCCTTGGTTCTGTCTGTTGGGCTGCACTGTATATCTATTAACCGTCTTCAAGCAGTGGGGTCACTAGTGAAAACGGGTCTGGGCCAAAATGCCAGATCATACAATCAATCCAATCGATGGATCAATGCTAATTTATTGAGACCTTACTCTGTGCAGAGCACTATAGAGGAGGAGGAGATGTTCGGAAGCTAATGGGTTCTAATCCTGGCTCCATCACTTGTTTACTGTGTGACCTTGGGCAAGTCATTTAACTTCTCTGTGCCTCAGTTCCCTCAAGATAATTTGGGGATCAAGACTATGAGCATCATGTGGGACAAGGACCAGGGTCCAGAGTTCTACATGCCCAAGGGCTGAGACCAGAGGAGATGCTCCCATACCACTTAACTCCTACGAGACTAAAGTTCTTCTGTCCATCTGCAGAAGAAGCCTGACGGAGTACTGAGAACCCCCTCTCCTCCATTTGCATGTCCAGTCTGCTCGAAGCCCTACAGTCACAACTCCCTGGCAGCACAAAGATCAGATTGAGGGGAGAATACAATTACTCATTTTAGAAAAACTGTTCAATGCATCATTTTTCTAATGTGGACCAAGGTAAATGCCCAGACATGCCCTGTTGTCAGAATGGAGCCATGGCTTACACAGTCCTCCAAAAGGGAAGGACTGTATGTGTGTATGTCAGTATTTTCACATGTGTGTAAAAATAATAGCATTTGTTAAGCACTTACTATGTGCAAAGCACTGTTCTAAGCGCTGAGGGGGAATACAGGTGATCAGGTTGTCTCACATGGGGCTCACAGTCTTAATCCCCATTTTACAGATCAGGTAACTGAGGCACAGAGAAGTTAAGTAACTCTCCCAAAGTCACACAACTGACCAGCAGCAGAGGCAGAATTAGAACCTATGACCTCTGGCTCCCAAGCCCAGGGTCTTTCTATTGAGTCAGGTTGCCTCCCTTGTACAATCTGCCCTACTAACACTTGTCCAGCTCACACTCCTCTGATCTCCAGGAGAGGCACATTTCACAGGTCCAGAACTGCAAGTACAGAACTGCAGATCCAACACAAAATTTTCTAGTATAATACTTATTTTCTGCTCTCCCAGTTGCACCCCTGGTTGACTGTTAGCCCGTCACTGGGTAGGGATTGTTTCTATTTGTTACCAAATTGTACATTCCAAGCACTTAGTACAGTGATCTGCACATAGTAAACGCTCAATAGATACTGTTGAATGAATGAATGATTTGATCACAGGAGCCTGTGACCAACTCTGCCTCTCAAAGACAAATGGAGTGGAATCAATAAGTAATATTGTGTCCTCCTGACATAGATCCCCAGAAACCATCCCTGTCACAAAGTTTCTGTGGCTGATATGAGTTTATTCCTTTGTTATTATTATATTAGTGGGGCTGAGGATATATGGAGAGTAGCCTAGCAGACGGGACTGAGTACAGGGGTGTTGGACCTTTCTACAGAATTAAAGGCCTTGGGTCTTCTCAGTGTTGCAGTCAAGTCAAACCCAACTTGTGCCCTGCACAGAGGCTCAGCCCCTCTACTGGGTATGGCAGCCCCTTCTTCATTAATTCTTCCCTTCAAGCTTAGGCTTTCATAAATAATAATAATGATAATAATAATAATAATAATAATGAATGTGGTATTTGTTAAGTGCTTAATGGGTTCCAGGCACTGTACTAAGTGCTGGGGTGCACACCAGAAAAATGGGTTGACACAGTCCCTGTCCCACTTGTCCCATCAATCCCCATTTTATAGATGAAGGAACTGAGGCTCAGAGAAGTGAAGTGTCTTGCCCAAGGTCACAAAGGAGACACAAGGCAGAGCCGGGATTAGAACCCAAAACCTTCTGACTCTCAGACCCAAGCTCTCTCCATCACACCAGGCTGCTTCTCAATTATGGTATTTGCTAAGCGCTTACTGTATACCAAGCACTGTTCTAAACACTGGGGTGAATTCAAGCAAATCGGATTGGACACTGTCCCTGATTTATGAGGGGGCTCACAGTCTCAATCCTCATTTTACAGATGAGGGAATCGAGGCCAAGAGAAGTGAAGTGACTTGCCCTACATCAAACAGCAGAAAAGTGGTGGAGTTGGGATAAGAACCCACGACCTCTGACTCCCAAACTTGTGGCACAGTGTCACTAGGCCATGCTGCCTCTCTACATACATACACAGTGTGGCTTACTGAAAAGTGCATGGATGTGGGAGTCAGAAGCCGTGAGTTCTAATGCCACCCCTGCCACTTGTCTGCTGTATGACTTTGGGAAAGCCACTTAACTTCCCTGTGCCTCGGTTCCCTCATCTGTAAAATGAGGATTAAGACTGTGAGTCTCACATGGGACAATCTGATTACCTTGTAACTACTCCAGCGCTTAGAACACTGCTTGGCACATAGTAAACACTTAACAAATACCATAATTATTATTATCATAATTATTATATACACGTGCAAATACAGACACACACACAGACACACACAGGACTGTGTAAGCCATGGCTCCAATCTGATAGCAGGGTATGTCTGGGTCCACATTAGAAAGACAAGCCTCAAGGTTGGAGAGATGCATTGAACAGTTTTTCTAAAATGAGTAATATTCATTCATTCAATAGTATTTATTGAGCACTTATTATGTGCAGAGCACTGTACTAAGCGCTTGGAAGGAACAAGTCGGCAACAGATAGATACAGTCCCTGCGGTTTGACAGACAGACAAGAACAATGGCAATAAATAGAGTCAAGGGGAAGAACATCTCGTAAAACAATGGCAACTAAATAGAATCAAGGCGATGTACATTTCATTAACAAAATAAATAGGGTAATGAAAATATATAGAGTTGAGCAGACAAGTACAGTGCTGAGGGGATGGGAAGGGAGAGGTGGAGGAGCAGAGGGAAATGGGGGGAAAAGAGGGTTAAGCTGTGGAGAGGTGAAGGGGGGGTGGTAGAGAGAGTAGAGGGAGAAGAGGAGCTCAGTCTGGGAAGGCATCTTGGAGGAGGTGAGTTTTAAGTAGGGTTTTCAAGAGGGGAAGAGAATTAGTTTGGCGGAGGTGAGGAGGGAGGGCGTTTCAGGACCGCTGGAGGACGTGGCCCAGGGGTCGACGGCGGGATAGGCGAGACCGAGGGACGGTGAGGAGGTGGGCGGCGGAGGAGTGGAGCGTGCGGGGTGGGTGGTAGAAAGAGAGAAGGGAGGAGAGGTAGGAAGGGGCAAGGTGATGGAGAGCCTTGATACCTAGAGTGAGGGGTTTTTGTTTGGAGCGGAGGTTGATAGGCAACCAATGGAGGTGTTTAAGAAGGGGAGTGACATGCCCAGATCGTTTCTGCAGGAAGATGAGCCGGGCAGCGGAGTGAAGAATAGACTGGAGCGGGGCGAGAGAGGAGGAAGGGAGATCAAAGAGAAGGCTGACACAGTAGCCGGGATATAACGAGAGCCTGTAGCAGTAAGGTAGCCTTTTGGGTGGAGAGGAAAGGGCGGATCTTGGCGATATTGTAAAGATGAAAGCGGCAGGTCTTGGTAACGGATAGGATGTGTGGGGTGAACGAGAGAGATGAGTCAAGGATGATACTGAGATTGCGGGCCTGAAAGACGGGAAGGATGGTCGTGCCATCCACGATGATTGGGAAGTCTGGGAGAGGACCGGGTTTGGGAGGGAAGATGAGGAGCTCAGTCTTGCTCATGTTGAGTTTTAGGTGGCGGGCCGACATCCAGGTGGAGACATCCTGGAGGCAGGAGGAGATGCGAGCCTGAAGGCAGGGGGAGAGGACAGGGGCAGAGATGTAGATCTGCGTGTCATCTGCGTAGAGATGGTAGTCAAAGCCGTGAGAGCGAATGAGTTTACCGAGGGAGTGAGTGTAAATGGAGAACAGAAGAGGGCCAAGAACTGACCCTTGAGGAACTCCAACAGTTAAAGGATGGGAGGGGGAGGAGGCGCCAGCAAAAGAGACCGAGAATGACCGGCCAGAGAGGTAAGAGGAGAACCAGGAGAGGACGGAGTCCGTGAAACCAAGGTGAGATAAGGTATGGAGGAGGAGGGGATGGTCGACAGTGTCAAAGGCAGCAGAGAGGTCAAGGAGGATTAGAATGGAGTAGGAGCCATTGGATTTGGCAAGAAGGAGGTGATGGGTGACCTTAGAGAGAGCAGTCTCGGTAGAGTGGAGGGGACGGAAGCCAGATTGGAGGGGGTCCAGGAGAGAATGGGAGTTAAGGAATTCTAAGCAGCGATTGTAGACGACTCGTTCTAGGATTTTGGAAAGGAGGGGTAGTAGGGAGATAGGGCGATAACTGGAGGGGGAAGTGGGGTCAAGAGCGGGTTTTTTTTAGGATGGGGGAGACGTGGGCATGTATTGTATGTATGAATACATACAATATGTATGTATGAATACAATAATGTATTCATGTATGAATACAATAATATTGTATTCTCCCGTCAACCTTCCCACCCTGAGCTGTGTGTTGCCAGGGGATTGTGGCTGTAGGGCTTCAAGCAGACTGGACATGCACTTGGGGGGGAGGTACTCCTCAGTATTCCCTCAGGCGTCTTCTGTAGATGGACAGAAGAACTTTAGTCTCATAGGAGTTAAGTGGTATGGGAGCATCTCCTCTGGTCCCAGCCCTTGGACATGTAGAACTCTGGACCCTGGTTCTTGTCACACAACTTTCCTACTACAACCAAGACTGCGCACTTCACTCCTCTGTTGCTCACCTTCTCACTGTACCTAGATCGCGTCTACCTCACCGCCAACCTCTCACCCACAACCTCCCTCTTGTCTGGACTGCCCTCCTTCCTCATATCAGACAGATAATTGCTCTCCCCCACTTTGAGGCCTTATGGAAAGCACAGTTCTTCCAGGAAGTTTTCGTGACCTAGCCCTCCTCTCTTCTTCTCTCAATCCCTTCTGCGCCTCTCATGCTTGTTCCTTCATACATCCTCTTTCCTTTCCCCATGCCACATATGTGTGAATCTGTAATTTATTTATTTGTTTATTTATTTCTCCTTTTATTTATTTATTTTGATGTCCGTCTCCCCCTCTAGACTGTGAGCTTGTTGTGGGCCGGATATGCATTTGATGCTATATTGTACTGTCCCAAGTGCTTAATACAGTGCTTGCACATAGTGCTCAATGAACACAATTATCATTATTAATAATGGTAATAATACTAATTAAGTCCTCAATGCAGGATAATTTCACAGCCTCAGTTTCCAGAGAAGGGACCCTTTTTGGCTCAACATAGAGGTTTGTAGGACCTAATGTCAAGAGGAGGACAGAGTGTCTTTCAGTGACTCTACTTTATTTTTCTCTGAGAAGTAGAGTGTGCAGACTCCTGCCTGAGATCAAGTCAACAGGGATGTGGGCTGGGAGGACAAAAAGCGGGTATTGTACTACAGACTGCATTCTATCCTGTGTGCACTTCTGTACCTTCAATCAATACATCGGGTTGCTGGAGCACTTACTGTATGCAGAGCGCTGTATTAAACACTTGGGAGAGTGCAATATGACAGATACTATCCCTGCCCACAGCAAGCTTACAGTCTGGGGGGGGGTCTGGAGTTCTTAGACTAACAGAAATGAGGGACTGGGGGAGAGGGGGAGCAGGGACAAGTCTTAGTAGGACATTGTAACAATCTGTCTGTGCACATCCTCTCTTGAACGTTATGGCCAGTGATCTTAGAGAATGGGGAGACTAGTGTTTGCCCTAAACTAGTCTGTCTACAACCTCTTACCCATCTCTTTCTAGCTCTGATACTACTGGTTTCTTCTTTCTGGCCACGAGACTGAAATGTCAACCATGGTCCTCAGCTGTTTCCAGAGATTAGGATGCTGGAACCTGGACCTCGGGATCAGTAGTCCAGTCATCTCTCATGATCTGGTTGCACAGGTCTAGAACTGCCAAACTTGGTGGCGAATGATGAGTCTTTCTCTTTCTCCTCTCCTCACCCCCAGTGGTGCACGGCATGACCAAAGGTGGTCTGTTGAACTGTTTCTCTTTCTACAGACTGTCCCAGTGAAGCATGGGTTTATGGTTGTCAGTTCCCAACCTTGCCCAACCTTGCCCGACCACTGGAAAGGCCTTGATGCCCTGCTAAGGGAAGGTCATGTGTGTGTGAGAGAATGTTGGGTGAGGGCAAGAATAGTGCAGAGGGGACTGTCACCATCACGGAGCCCCGAGAGAAGTACCCCTTCTGTAACTGAGAGCGATGGCTTCTGGGGAATCTATGTCAGGAGGAAGACCCTATGTCAATCAGTTTGTCCATCCCAGTCTTTTCTGAGAAATGGAGTTTGTGGTGAGCAAGAGTGTCTTTTAACGCAGAAGCTAATTCCTGAGAGTCTACTCTGAGAGCACTTGAGCAACAAGGGCAAAGGAGGAATAGGAAGGGAAACTGAATTATCTTGTGGGAAATTTTGAGGAGGACTTAAATTGCTGAGGAAGAACTGATTTATCTTGCTCAAAAGTTTGAAGAGGATGTGAATGGCTGAGGAGAAACGGAATTTGTTTGCAGAGAGGTTTGTAGAGAAGTTAAATTTTTCTCCTGGGCAGGAGAAAGACTGCTGGATCGGTTTAAGCCCGAGGGGCTAGCAAGGGAGTGGTGAGGGGTTGGTATGGGCAGAGTGGGGTCCCTGTCCTCCCTGTCTTCTCTGAGCTGAAGACAGCAGGGAATTGGAGCAGGAAATCTGAACTCTGCAAACTCCCCCCAGCCACCACCCCTCTAAACAACCCATAAAAGTGGGAAATAATTGGTCTCCGGGGGCCCTGGAACAAAGACAAAAGCTATCTTACACAGGCGCTGAGACACCTTACTGGGGTCGAGGCCAAAGCACCTAAGACCTGAACTAGATGACTTGCTGCGGGTGGCCAGACTTTTTGAAACTCCTCTCACAAAACATGGGGAAGCTAGTCAGATTGGTAACTTTTTTTTGGTCGTAAATGTGTGTGTGTGTTGTAAATGTGTGTAGGCATCTACCTCCCTTTTAATTAGTCCAAGTATGGGCTAAATTGTTCCACTGCATACAGTGGTGGCTTGGTTTCATTTTTTAACTTGTTACTGAGAGCCTGAAATTGAAGGGGAGACGATTCTCCTTTTACAGGCTCATCCTTTGAGCACCTGAATTGAAAGGGGAGACAATCCCCAGGGAAGGGTTCATACATTGAGTACCTTAAACTAAACGGGGGGACAATCCCCCCCGTGACAGGCTCAAAACAAGATTTGTGTGGGTTTCTAGCTGAGATCAAGTCAGTAGAGCAGGGAAGGGCTGGGGTTGTGGGGAAAAGAGAGGGGAAGTGGGATGGCTTTCTGAACAGTGGTGGCTGGTGACTCTGCCGAACAGGTGATCCTGAACCACTAACCTCATGGATAGACCATGGGTCTTGGAGTCACAGGACCTGAGTTCTAACCCTGGCATGTCACCTGTCTGCTGTGTGACCTTGGGCAAGTCACTTTTTTGCGCCTCAAGTTACCTCATCTGTGAAATGGGAATTAAGACTTCATGTGGGCCATGGGACTGTGTCCTACCTGATGAACTTGCATATAACCCAGGGCTCAGAACAGAACTATGGTAAGCACATAGTAAATGTTTAACAAGTACCATTAAAAAATAATAAGCAAGCCTTACCTAGGGAACATTGGAGAGGTCAGGCAACCCCTGTCTACATGGTACTGGGCCCAAACCACCAATGGAGTAAAATCCAAAATGCATTTTCTGGACTCTGACAACTCTCACTTCCTCCATAGCTGCCACTTCTTCCCTGCCTGTTCCCAGTAGATCTGGTGTGCAAAACTGACCCAGTCAGCTACACCTGGGCTCCTGGCTCTCCAGCTCCCTGCTGTCCATTACTGGAGGGTTGACCTCTCCTGCTGGATCATAAGCTCCTTTAGGGCAGGAGCTCTCCTGTACTCATTACAGCGACCTGCAGGCAATATGTCAGCAAATGTTACTGATGGATTTGTGTCCATCCTCCTGTTGGCCTCATGGATGGATTGCTTGGTAATAAGCCCTGAAACAAAGATTCATTTTTTCACTCATTCACTTATATTTATTGAGCGCTTACTGTGTGAAGAACACTTTACTAAGTGCTTGGAAAGTACAATTCAGCAACAAAGAGAGACAATCCCTGCCCACAACGGGCTCACAATCTAGAAGGGGGGAGACAGACATCAAAACAAGTAAAAAGGGATTAATAGCATCAGTATACATAAATAGAATTATTCATTCATTCATTCATTCAATAGTATTTATTGAGCGCTTACTATGTGCAGAGCACTGTACTAAGCGCTTGGAATGTACAATTCGTCAACAGATAGAGACTATCCCTGCCCACTGACGGGCTTACTGTCTAATCGGGGGTGACAGACAGACAAAAACAATAGCAATAAATACAATCAAGGGAATGTACATCTCATTAACATCTCATTAATAATTATAGATATATATAGACATCAGAACAAGAAAAACAGACATTAATATAAATAAATAGAATTATAGATATGTACATATTTACACAAGAGCTATAGGGGCGGTAGAGCAAAGGGAACGGGTCAGGATGACGTGGGGAGCTGAGGAAAAGGGGAACTTAGTCTGGGAAGGCCTCTTGGAGGAGGTGACCCTTCATTAAGGCTTTGAAGGTGGGTAGTGTGATTGTTTGGTGGATTTGAGGAGGGAGGGCAGTCCAGGCAGAGGTAGGATGTGGGCCAGGGGTTGATGGCGGGACAGGCGAGAATGAGGCACAAAGAGAGGGTTAACACCGGAGGAGCGGAATGTGCGGGCTGGGATTCAACCTCCAAACCCCATTCTCCCACCCTCCAGCCTGAAACTCTTGCCACACTAATCCTTATCCCATTTCTTCTTCTCCCACTCCCTTCCGTGTCGCCTTTGCCCACCCTTTATTCATTCCTCAGCTCCACAGCACTTAGGTCCATTTTATCTATATTAACATAGATAAATATTAATTTATCCTCTAGAGACTGTAAGGACACTTTGGGCAACCAATTCTGTTTATCTTGACCTCTCCCCAGCTCTTTGTAAAGTGCTCTGCACAGAATAAAAGTTCAATAGAAATGATTGATGGATTTCTCCTGGCAGATACTCCCTGGGTCACCAACTCTGAAAGCAGGTAACAGGGACCTCCCTGTTGCTGCCAATACCAGCAACTCACCAGGGCTTGTGCTTCTGTTGTCTCAGCAGAGTCGTGAGCACTGAGAATGGGGGTTAATAGGAGGAGGAGGAGGAGGAAGATGACTCTGCCATGCTAACATTTGCCCACCCGGCACTCCTCCGATCCCCAGGAGAGGCTCATATCACAGGGACTGGAAGTCCAGAACTGAAGATCGAACAGCCCTATTTCTAATACAATACTTACCTTCTGCTCTCCCACTTGCATCCCAGGTAACTTAGTCTCAGAGGCCCACACAACTCTGTCTCTCAAAGAAATGTGAACTGGAAAATAATCAAGCCAAAACTATGAAGCAAAAACTCACTATTGGTTTCACAGCTCTCCATCACCTTGCCCTTCTTACCTCATCTACCTGTTCTCCTTCTACGTCCCAGCTGGCAAACTCAGTTCCTCTGGTCCTAACCTTCTCACTGTGCCTCGTTCTCACCTGTCCCGCCGTCGACTCCTGGACCACACCCTACCTCTGACCTGTAATGCCCTTCCTCAAATCTGCCATACAATCACACAATCCCCTTCAAAACCCAACTGAAGGCTCACCTCCTCCAGAAGGTCTTCCCAGACTTAGCCCCCCCTTTCCTCTGCTCCTTCTCCCCTCCCTATCTCCCTAACTCTCTCCCTAACCCCCTGTCCACAACAGCACTTGTTCCCCCCAAGCCTTTTCCTTCAATCCATGTCCCCCCTGCCTTTTCTATCAAGTCCTGTCCTCAAAACCTTCTTTTTACAATTTTGTCTCCCCAGCCTTTTCCTTCCAGTCTTGTCCCAACTGCCTTTTCCTTCCAGGCCTGTCCCCCCAGCCTCTTCTTCAAGTTCAGTCTTCTAAATCTCTTTCCAAATTCCGCATCCCCCCAGCCTTTTCCTTGCAGCTCTGTCCCCCCGCCTTTTCTTTCAAGTCCTGTCCCAACACCTTCTCTTTCCAGTTTTCCTCTCCCAGCACTTTCCTTTCAGGCCTGTCCCCACAGCCTTTTCCTTCCAGACCTGTCCACCCAGGCTTTTTCTTCCAGCCCTGACCCCCCTGCCTTTTTTCTCAAAACCTGTCCCCTCTGTTTTTTCTTCCAAGACCTGTCCTCATACCTTCTCTTTCCAGGTTTGCCACCCAACCTTTTCCTTCCAGGCCTGTCCCCCCAGCCTTTTCTTCCAAGTCTAGTCCTCCAAACCTTCTCTTGCCAGTTTTTACCCCCAGGCTTTACCTTCCAAACCTCAACTTTCTTATATAGCAAGAAAGTACCCAAATAACACATGGGGGAAGAAAACAATCCTGATGTCGTGAACATGTTACGGGAAGTATCGACTTTGATTGCTTGATTGATTACGCTCCTACTAGTGCCCATGGAAAGGAACATATGAAATTTCAAAAAACCCTCAAATGACATTCTGTGCAAGGACGGTATCCTTGCAAGCTCCTTGGACACAGTGAAGATAAGCACACAGTATCTGATGTACCTTTCTTAGCAAGATAGATTAAAAAAAAAATATGCTAATTAATCAAAACAGTTCCGTGTTTAGATGTTTTGGCTAACGTTGTCTGAGTTATAGCTAGGATTTAGTTTGAAGAAGAAGACTGGGATTCCTGTTAGGTATTGGCATAAATTTAGGGATCATGATAGAGTTGGCCTAGGACTAATGAGAATGTTAAGGTTATTGATAAGGTTAAGTTTGGAGTTAGGGTGAGTGTTCCTGGTAAAATTAAGCTTAATGTTTCAGTTGTGGTTAGGCTTAGTGTCAGGGTGAGAGTCCATTCTATATGTAGGATTAAGTTTAGAACTAAAGAGAGTTGTTAAGGTTTGGTAGACTGCAAGATTTAAAAAAAGATTAGTGTGAGTGCCGGGCTGAAGGTAAAAATCTAGTTTCGGGCCAGTTACAATTTGGTTTGAGCTACTAGGCTGACTAGGCCTAGGTTGAAATTTTAGAGTTAACGTTATTGTTAAGTTTAACTGTCTGGTTAAAAATGTCGGCCAAGGACTAAACTCAAGATCAGGCATAAGGAGAAGGTGAGGGTTAGGTATGGATTAAATTAGCAAGTTCAATGACGATGTTTACTATAGCATTGTACTGAAATGCTAAGGAAGGTATATATGACAATATTTGTTTTAGGTCAAAGTTTGGATTTGGGCTTGAGATTAAGGTACAGGATAGAGCTCAGGTTAGAGATAGGATTAATATTAAAGTTATGTTTAAGGTTAATGTTACATAGCCCTTTGAGTGTAAGGGTGGGCCAAGGGATCGGGTATCTTTAAGGCAAGAGAGAAAATTAAGGTTACGGTATCATTTGGTTTAGGATGGCTAATTACTATGAGTGTTTCATTTAGGGTTAAGGTGAGGGTTAAGATTAGTGTCAGAAGTTTCATTAAGTTTTGAGTTAAAGCTAAGGATAAGGTGAGACCACGAATCAGAATTGAAGTTACTCTTAAGGTTAGGAGTTGGTTAAGGTTGGACAAGGACTTTGCATTTATATTTAAGAAATCATTTAGACTAAGATTTGGGGTAGAGTTGATGTCTTAGGTAAAGGTTTGGCCGTGAGTTAAGATTAGTTTTATAGCTAGGAATGGGGCTCAAGTTACAGCTTGGATTGGGGTTAGATTTAGGGTTAATATTAGATACACATTTTTAGGTTGGCCCCTAGGATTAGGTCCAGAGTTATATCTTGAATTCAAGCTATGAGTAGGTCCAAGTGTCAATTTGGGGCTAAGAATAGGCCAGCATAAGCCTAGCATATGACGAAGGGCTAGAGAAAGGGTTGAGATTCTGGATAAAGCCACCGTGAATCCCTTGTGTTAAGGTGAGTACTCTAGGTAGGGTTCTCTGGTATTTCGTTGTCATCTTTGTTTCCTTAGGGACTCAGAGGCCATCGCGCCCTTAAAGCATCACGTCTTTCTGGAAGTGTCCCCATCGAGTTTTCCAACTAAAATTAAGGAAGTGGTTTTCCCCAGCTTTCCTCCTTACAGTAAAACTAAGACTCCGCACTCTACTCTCTCCCAAATCACAAACCGTCCATTTTGTATTTTGTGACTTAGGTGATTCAACTCATGTGTTTTTACCAGGAGTGAAACAGAGTCACTCCTCTTCCTTATTTAGTAGGATGGTGGAAAGCTGGCACATGCCGAAATCTAGACGCATGAAGGGATGTATACAGAACAAGGATCAGTTTAGCTACCTGCTGTAAAGTATTGAGAACTACTATACAAAGAAATGAAGATCTGGAATGCCAAGAAAAGGTATTTCGTGCCCGGCAAGTTTTCAGACAAGAGACTTTTTACAGGATGGAGAGACAAACACTGCCTCAAACCTCTTGGGTAACAGGAGAATAGATAAAACACAAAGAACACATGAGGCAGCAAGCAATCTTGATAGGGTGTACATGTCGGGGCAAAAATCCCTCTATATTTTAACACTTCTCTGTTACTTTCTGACTATGGTACATTGAAAGGAACCTATGAAATTTCAAATAGACCCCAAATGGCATTCCGGGCCAGAACAGTTTCCATGCAAGCTCCTTGGAAAGAAAGGAGTTAAACAGACATTGTCTGACGTTTGTTTCTTAGCAAGCTAGAAGAAAAATTAAATATGCCTTTGATTAGAATCCTCGACAGGTCTTCGTTTAGACTTTAACGCAAAGGTTAGTTTTAGTACTATGGCTAGAATAAGTTTCGAAACGTAGGATTTAGGATTCTGTTACGTATTTGGCTTAAATTTAAGGACCGTCTTAGGGTTTCTCCTGGTCTAGAGAAAGTATTAAGCGCGAAGGATAAGATTTAGTCTATTTTCATGCTAGAAGAGAAATACACACAGAACAAAGTTTTCATTTACCCTGGCTAAATGAAACTGGAATAAACAAGAGAGAAAGAAACTGATATATATAGAACAGTAGATATGTTGCCCACTGCAGTGCGATGATGTCGGTAATCGGCATCTGTTTCCGAATTATTTTACATGCCACAGAAAAGTTGAAGTTTCCTCGTGAAAGAGTGAGATTCGATCGAAATTACTCTTACAGTTCATTCAACACTTTCAAATTTATTTTGCAGGCCAGAAGAAAAAGACCTCAATCTGTATACTGCAAGAATCACAATCGGTGTATATATATCTTCAGTTTCTGTCCTGCTGTTGTATTGGTGATCATATGAAAATATAAGAACATTTCCTTTGGCATTTTGAGCCCAATAGGTTTTAACGTTTGTACCTCTAATAAGATGGAAACATATATAAATCATATTTTCATTTAACAAGCTTATTTAAGAGGATAGAAAGAAAATAACTACCCAAAACTAGACTGCTTGAAGGGGTGTCTAGTGCAGTACTGCACTACGGTACTGTAGAGTTGAAGCTTTGTGCATCTCCCACATACAGTTTCATGACAGAGCAGGATTTTAACCGAACAATTCTTACAGATTGGAGCGTTTTCTCCAATCAATCCACTCAAACTATTTACACGTAATTAGTAAGTTAGAAAAAAACGACTTGTCCCTGCTGAGTCGTATGCTATCAATCACGGACTGATGGAGACATATTCTGGTACCTAATTTTTGTTTCATATTTAACTGAGATTTTTCGGATTTCCAGATGAGTTCATATAGCTTTCGTGGCAAACGGGATGCAAAGCAAGTGTCTTAGAGGAACTCACCTTATTTAAAACAACAGTCTCATTTAAATAACTTACTTGGTAGGATAAAATAAATAGTAAACTCAGAACACTAGGCACACTAGTGCAAAGTGGACTGCACACTATGGTGCAAAGATTGACATAAGTAAGATCTGTTTTTATTATTTTACATAGAACCGGAGGAATTGAAATTTCTTAACCCTTAAACTATTCAGATTTCTTGGTAGGTTGGCAGTAAAATCATATACAGAAGACTGCATTACTAATGATGTGATCATTGTAGTGCAAGCAATAAAGTGGATCTCTTCTGTTACTGTATTTCTCTTTGTAAAAGTACTTTATAAAAGTAAATTTCTGGATGAGTACATAATAACATTTCTGACCAAACAGGATTCAGCATAAGTGGCTTTATTAAGATGGAGAGCAATAAATAGTCAACTTAGTTAAATTGTCTACTAAATAAGGTAAGGTAAGTAAGTAAGTAATGAGTCTTGGCACAAACTAGACTCGGAAAATCAGCATGTTATAAGTCGATAGACTAATGCAGACATCTTCTTTTTCTGTATGGGACATGGTATGGCCCCTGTTGAAATGTCCTGAACCTCCTTCATAACACTTCATGATGGAAAAGCTTTAACCCCTATGACTTTTACTAGGCACACTATGGTGCAAAGATTGACATAAGTAAGATCTGTTTTTATTACTTTACATAGAACCCGAAGAATTGAAATTTCCCAACCCTCTCTCGTAAATAACAATTCGAGCTTGAGTGGTTTAATTGCAAAGGGCAATTAATAGAGAAAAGAATAGAAAAAGACTAGAGAAAGAATAGAAATATAGAGAATAAAATGGAGAAAGAATAGAGAAAGCACCAAGTTCCTTAAACTATTCAGATTTCTTGGTAAGTTGGCAGTAAAATAATATACAGAAGACTGCATTACTGATGATGTGATCATAGTAGTGCAAGCAATAAAGTGGATCTCTTCTGTTACTGTATTTCTCTTTGTATGTCCATTTATAATGTAAATTTCTGGATGAGTACATAATTACATTTCTGACCAAACAGGATTCAGCATAAGTGGCTTTATAAGATGGAGAGCAATAAATAGTCAACTTAGTTAAATTGTCTACTAAGTAAGGTAAGGTAAGTAAGTAATGAGTCTTGGCACAAACTAGACTCGTAAAATCAGCATGTTATAAGTCGATAGACTAATGCAGATATCTTCTTTTTGTGTATGGGACATGGTATGGTCCCTGTTGAAATGTCCTGAACCTCCTTCATAACACTTCGTGCTGGAAAAGCTTTAACCCCTATGACTTTGACCTATTAAACACCCATTTACTCAACACATTCACAAATATTGCCCAGGCTCTATTAAAACGGCCTCAAGCATTGCACTAGATCCCTGCTGAGCTGTACACTAACAAGATCAGAATTTACGCCGATATCTTCTGTTTCTGTACTGATGTTGTATATTCAACTGATAATCAGAAATTACGTGTTATATGTTTTGATCTTATTAGCGGAACATAAGTGAAAACCTGCTGGGCACACAATACCAAATGAACTCCTCCTATAAATTCACACGGTCAGGGCAATAAAGAAGAGCAGTGTAGTACAGGGATAAAGAAACATATTTACACCTATTCTGATTTTTAAAGTGTATGAAACAGCAAACCCGGTGCACTGATTGAGTCACTCTTCTTCTGGCCTGCAAAACAAGTTTGAATATGTCGGGTGAATTTTCATTTTCTCCAATCAGTTAGCGTAACCTGGATCGAATTCTACCCTTTCACGAAGAAACTTCAACTCTTCCGTTCCAAATACAAACTAAAAAAATGATAATACAGAAACAGATGTCAACTCCCAAGATCTTGTACTGCAGTATGCAGTCTATCAGGGAGTCTAGTGTTTTGTAAATATCATTTTCTATCCATCTTGTTAAGTCACAGTAAATGAAAAGTGAGTTCTTTGTGTAGTTCACCCCTAGCAGAGCCACTTGCCGAAGAAAACCATTTGGCATGAAATAGTAAATAGGCTCTTCTTGTAAATTCAAGAGTTCAATTTTATTTCAAGAGTTCAGAATATAACAGCAATTCAGAAACAAGAGATACACTTTGTTTCTTTTATTCTAGGTTTGCAGTGTACATCACAACAGAGAGTCTAGACATCTGCTTGAATCCTTTATGTTTTGGACTGCGAAGTTCGTGTGAATGTGGGCAGTCTTGTTTAATCTGTAAAAGTCAACTGTGGTGAAGCCTTCCAGCACGAAATGCTAGTAGGGCCCTTCAGGCAATTTCAACAGGGTTAACAGTATTGACAGAAAACGTAGTTAGCCAGAAAAAAATTCAGAAAAACAAGATATTTACAACCGGTTTTTCTAATGTGGCGTACAGACTACCTAGAGTCTAGTTTTTATGAGTGAATCATTCTCTTTCTAGGTTATTAAGTAACCAAGATAAGTAAGTTGGTTGGATATGTATTTCTCTCAACCAGAATAAAGTCAGTTGTGTTGAAACTAGTTTGGTCTGAAATGCCATATATGTACTCATCTTGAAATTTCAATTGTTAACTTCGATGTATAAAAACAAATGCAGTGACTGAAGATATTTACCTGTCTGCTTAACTCTACAATGATCAGTTCATCTGAATGAGTCATTTTACTTCCTTCTGACTAAGACAAGCAGAATGGGTTCAATAACAGTCCAATTTCTCTGGCCTGTAAACGTTCCTTGCAATCAAACCACTCTGCCTCGAAATGCTATTTAAGAGGGGAACTTCAGGAAATTTCAACTCTTCAACGTCCATGTAAAATAAGGAAAAAACATATCCCCTTCGATCTTTGCACAGTAGCGTACACAACTATCAAGAGTTTAGTGCTCTCTGTTTAACAATGCTTTCTATCTTTACTAAATAAGGGACCAAGTAAAGGACACTGAGACTGTTGATTTATGTAGGGTGTGTTCCTCTCATTCTTTTATTCATTCATTCAATAGCATTTATTGAGGGCTTACTATGTGCGGCGTACTATACTAAGCGCTTGGAATATACAAATTGGTAACAGATAGAGGGAGTACTTGCCTTCTGACAGGCTTAATTCTCTCATTGGAAGAGGCAGACAAGAACAATTGCAATAAATAGAATCAAAGGGATGAAAATCTCATTAAAACAATAGGAAATAAATGGAATCAAAGTGATGTACATCTCATTAACAAAATAAATAGGGTGAAGAAGATATATACTTTTGAGCAGACGAGTACAGTGTTGAGGGGAGGGGAAAGGCGAAGAAGAAGAGCAGAGAGAAAGAGAAGAAAAGAGGGCTTAGCTGAAGAGCGGTGAGGGGGTGTAGAAGGAGAGGAGAGGGAAGAAGAGGAGCTCAGTCTGGGAAGGCCTCTTGGAAGAAGTGAGGCTTTAGTAGCGTTTTGAAGAAGGAAAGAGAATTAGTTTGGCGGAGGTGAGAAAGGAGGACATTCCAGCACCACGGGAGGAATGGTCCAGTAGTCAACAGCGGTATAAGCGAGAAAAGGGGACGTTGAAGAGGTGGGCGGCAGAGGAGAGGAACGTGCCCGGGTGGGCAGTGGAAAGAGAGAATTGCGGAGAGGTAAGAGAGGGGCAAGGTGATGGAGAGCTTTGAAGCTTGAAGTTTTTGTTTTGTGCAGAAGTTGATAAGCAGCCACTGGAGGTTTTTAAGAAAGGGATTGACATGACCAGAGGGTTTCAGCAAGAAAATCAGCCGGGCAGCAGAGTGAAGTATAGATTGGAAGATTGAGGAGGAAGGGAGATCAGAGAGAAGGCTGGCACAATAATACAACCGGGATATTATGAGAGCCTGTAACAGTAAGATAGCCGTTTGAGTGGAGAAGAAAGGGTGACTCTTGCCGATATTGTAAAGGTGAGACCAGCAGGTCTTGGTAACGGATCGGATGTGTGGGGTGAACGAGAGAGACGAGTCAAAAATGACACCTAAATTGCAGGCCTGAGAGACGGGAAGGATGGTCGCACCATCCAAGGTGATAGGGAAGTCTGGGAGAGGACCGGGCTTAGAAGAAAAGCTGAAGAGCTCAGTCTTGCTCATATTGAGTTTTAGGTGGCGGGCCGTTATCCAAATGGAGACATCCTGGAAGCAGGAAGAGATGTGAACCTGAAGGGAAGGGGAGAGGACAGGAGCAGAGATCTGCGTGTCATCTGCGTAGAGATGGTAGTCAAAGCTGTGAGAGCGAACCAAGGGAGTGAGTGTAAATGGAGAACAGAAGAAGGCCAAGAACAGACCCTTGAGGAACCCCAACAGTTAGAGGATAAGAGGGGGAAGAAGAGCCTGCGAAGGAGACTGAGAATTAACGGCCAGAGAGATAAAAGAAGAGCCAGGAGAGGACGGAGTCCGTGAAGCCAAGGTGGGATAAGGTGCGGAGGAGAGGTGGATGGTCTAAAGAAGTGTCAAAAGCAGCTGAGAGGTCAAGGAAGATTAGGATTGAGTCGGACCTATTGCATTTGGCAAGAAGGAGGTCATGGGTGACCTTAGAGGGATCAGTCTCCGAAGAGCGGAGGGGACGGAAGCCAGATTGGAGGGGGTCCAGGAGAGAATGGGAGTTAAGGAATTCTAGGCAGCGAGTATAGACGACTTGTTCTAGGAGATTGGAAAGGAAGGGTAGTAAGTAGATAGGGCAATAAATGGAAAGGGAAGTGGGGTCGAGAGAGGGTTTTTTTTAGGATGGGGGAGACATGAGCATGTTGGAAGGCAAGAGGAGAAGAAACCACTGGATAGTGAGTGGTTAAAGATAGAAGTTAAGGAGGGGAGGAGAGCTGGGGTAATGTTTTTTATAAGGTGAGCCAGAATGGGTTCCGAGGCACAGGTGGAAGGGCTGGCACCTGCGAGGAAGGAGGAGATCTCCTCAGAGGATACAGCAAGGAAAGACGGTAAAGTAAGGGAGAAGTTTGGAGGGGGAGGCAGGCGGGGGAAGGGTGACTCTGGGAAGGTCAGACATGATTGTGCTAATTTTCGTGATGAAGTAGGTGCCCAGATCATTGGGGTCGAGATGTGGGGGACAGGGAGGAAGGGGGGCCTTAAGGAGAGAATTAAAGGTCCGGAAAAATTGTCGGGGTTGACGGCATGGGTGTCGATGAGGGAAGAAAAGAAGTTTTGCCTGGCGGAGGAGAAGGCAGAGTTAAGGCAAGAAAAAATAAATTTGAAATTTGAAATGGATGAGGTCAGTTTGGCCAGCAGCACTCCGCAGCTCGAGCATAGGAGCGTAGGAGTCGGATAGAAGTGGTGATCCAAGGCTGAGGTTTAATGGAGCGAGAGCCGTGGAGGGAAAGGAGGGCGAGTGAGTTGAGATGAGTAGAGAGTCTTGTTAAACTACTGTTGTTGAATCCCGCTTGACACGAAATGCTATAAGAACTTATTTTGAAATCCCAACTTCTGAGTCCTATTTGCTACGAAATTAAAGTAACTTGAAGATATAGCTTCATTCGTCCGTGTTCTGAAAGCATACTGCTCACCGGAAGACAAGGTCTCTGGTTTGAGTGGTTTCTGCTGGCTTGTGTGAACAGATTGAGTGAGTGAGAAAAGACTCCAATCTGTAAGAGTTATTTGGATTAAATTCCGCTCTGGTGCGAAATTGTATGTCGGGGATGCAGGAAAATTCCAATCTTCAGTTCCATTGAAAATAACAATAGAGAAACTGAAGCTGTTAACCTTGATCTTTGCACTGCAGTTATGCAAACCGTCAGGGCGTCTATTATTCTCTATACTTTTCTTTTTGTCCTGATAGATAAGCACGGAAATGAACAGTGGGTTTTACGTGAGTTTCACTCTTCTCAGTACAGTATGACAAGAAATACCCAATGAGCTCTTTCCGTCAATTCGAATGATCAGTTTAATACCCAACAACAGTTTAGAAGCAAAAGCTTACAGACCCTGATTCTTCTCCCGCACTTTTCAGTCCACCAAGAGTACTCTTTCTTCTAGCTTCTGGTCACCTGGAATAATTTGAGTGAATTTGCATTTTCCGCGATCTCTCAAAAGATTCACTTCCGTTGAAACCCTTGTAGCACAAAATGCTAAGGGACAAAGTCAGCGAAATCCAATTCTTCCATTCCATATGAAATCACAATACAGTAACACCATACTAGGCTGACCTTTGCACTGCACTGCCTGTTAGGAGTCCAGTTTTTTTTTGTATATCATTGTCTTTCTGCCCTGTAATAAGGGCACGGTAAATGAAAAGTTGGTTGAGTGCTTCAATCTTGATAGAGCCGCTTGCCCCGAAACCCGTTTGGCACAAAATACCAAATAAGCCCCTTTTGGTATTTCAAGTTCAGCAGGGCATAGCCCAACAGGAGTGTTAGATCGCTGCTTGAGTCCTTTTACTTCTGGACTGTGAAGAAATTGTAACTGCGTTGAGTAAATTGGCGTATTACCCGATCTGTACGAGTTACTTGTGCTAAATCCCTTTCTGGCACGAAATGCTATGGTGGAGCTTCAGTCAATTTCAACACTTCAGTTTCATGTAAAATATCAATCCAGAAACAGTGGTTGCCTACCTTGATTCTTGCACGGCATGCAGAACGCAGCCCATCAAGCATTTAGTGTTCTGTGAAGTATGAGTAAGAAATGATTTTGCTATCCTGAATAGAAAGCAGACCCAAGTCCAAGTTGACTGAATATGTGTTTTTCCTTAATCCTATTCAAGCCACTTGTGCTGAAACCGGTTTAGCCCGAATTCAACACATCTTGAATTCTAATTGATGAGTTGTAGACACTATTAGCAGTACAGCATCAGTAGATATCGACATTACTCCTATCTTCGCAATTTTGCAGGTCATCAGGATTCTAGTGTTCTATATGAGTCATTTTTCTTCTGGCTTGGTATGTCAGTGTGAATCCATTAACTGAATTGTGCGTTTCCTCCAAACTGTAAAAGTCACATGCGGTGAATCTTGCTCTGAAGGAACTCCAACTGTGCAATTCTAATTAAAATAACAGTACAGAAATACATATTCTCTGCTTTTGATCTTTCCCCTGCAGTATACAGCCAATCAGGAATCTAGTGTTACGCATAAATTATTTCCTTTCTATTTTGTCAAGATAGATACCGTAAATGAAAAGTGGGTGGAATATGTGCTTTAATACCATTTAGAGCTACCTCTTTGAATCGCTTTCTCCAAGAAATACTCACTTGTATTCTTCCTGTTGTTTCAAATGATCACTTTAATATTCCACAGCAGTTCAGAAACAGACACCATCTACACTGAGTCTCGCTTTGCAGTGTAGGGCCCAAGAAAGAGTCTCTTGTTCTGCATGAGTCCTTTTTTTACTGAACAGCCGAAGTATGTGTGCATGTGTTGCGTGAAGGGACGTTTTCTCAAATCTATAAAGTCACCTGTGTTGAAGCCCTGTGAGCACAAAAGTCTATGTGGGATCTTCAGGAAATTTCAACAGTGTCAGTACCATGTGACAGTAATACAGAAAAAGAAGATATCTGCACCGGTCTTTTCAATGCAGTATAAAAGCTGGCAAGACTCTTGTGACTGAATCATGTTCTTTCTAGTCTATAAAGTAGGAAAGTAAAGAAAGTTGAGTGAATATATATTTCTCTCAATCCTCGTAAAGCCACTTATACTGAAATCCTTTTGGTCCGAAATGATGAGTACATCGTGAAACTTTCAATTGCCAAGTTCCATTCATAAAAAGAAATTCAGTAGCAGAATAACGATTTCATATTTGTTAAGCGCTTACTATGTGCAGAGCACTGTTCTAATCTCTGGGGTAGATACAGGGTAATCAGGTTGTCTCACGTGAGGCTCACAGTTAATCTCAATTTGACAGATGAAGCAACTGAGTCACGGAGAAGTTAAGTCACCTTGCCCAGAGTCACACAGCTGACAAGCGGCAGACTCAAGATTCGAACGCATGACCGCCTACTCCCAAACCCGGGCTCTTTCCACTGAGCCACGCTGCTTCTCTTCTAGATAATGTAGATATTTATGTTTCTGCTGCTACGATAATAGCAGTACTATTATATTACTACGGCATTCAGTTCATCAGTAGGCAGGTCTTCTATATGAGTCCTTTTACTTCCAGCTTCCTAAGAAAGCAGAATATCTTTCTGCACAGAACACAGCACAGAACAGGTTAAATATCTGTGTTCTTTCTTTATTCTATAAAACTCACTTACAATTACAACATTCAATCTCGAAATGTTATTTGCGAGGGAGCTTCAGGAAATTTAAGCTCTTCAATGTTCTTTGTAAAATAACAAAAACAGTACATATCCATATCGATCTTCCCATCAGGGGTCTAATGTTCTACGTTCACCACTTTTTTTCTGTCTTACCCAAGTAGGCGAGTTAAATGAGACTGTTGTTAAATGAGATGTGTTTCTCTCAGTCTTGTAAAAGCTATTTGCGTTGTTGATCCCGTAATTCTCAATTCCATTCACAACAAAAAGAAAATCACAGAAGATATCTTTATTATTCAGTGTTCTGTAGCATACAGCTCACCAAAGGACAAGTTGTCTTTTTGCTGAAGAAATATGTTTCTTCTAGCTTGCCAATTGGGTTGAGTTAATTCAAAGGGGAAAACGTTCCAATCTCTGTGAATTACATGTCTATGAGTGTCGCTCTTGCACAAAATGTTTATGTGGGAGATGCAGGAAACTTCCACACTTCAGTTCTATGTAAACTGATACTACAGTAACAGAAGCTTATCTAACTTGATTGTTGCACTGCAGTATGCAACCTAACAAAGTCTAGTTTTACGTAAGGTAACATTTTTCTTTCTATCCTGTTAAGTAGGCGATACAAAGCCAGAATCTAGGTAGATACCCCTGCATAGAAGGATAGAAAGAAAATGATAGACACCGATGAGCTGCGTTCTGCAGTGCAAGAATTTAGGTCCTGTACTGTATTGATTGAAATTTGCTGAAGCTTACAAATAGAATTTCGAGCTAGAGGAGGACTGGACCAAGCAGCAATTCAGTCAACACAGCAAGGCAAGAATCGGTTTAGATACCTTCTGATTCAGTATTGCTGCTGTATATTGACCTTATCATATGAAATCACAAGAAGAGCTGATTTGCTATCTTGGTCCAAACGAGTTTCGACGTAAGTTGCTCTACCAACTTTTTATTTACTAAGCCTTCTTAGGACAGAAAGATAACGACTCAAAAGATTAGATTCCTACTGGGCTGTATACTGTAAGAGCATTTCTTTCTTATTTCTTTCAGAACACTTAGAGGCTTGATGGACTGCATGCGACCGTGCAAAAATCAAAGTAAACAGCTTCTGTTTCTGTATTGATATTTTACATCACACTGAAAAGTTGAAATTTGCTGAAGCTCCGAAATGGCATTTCGTGCCAGAGGAGAATTCAACGAAAGTAGCTCATATAGTTTGGAGAAAACGCCAATTCACTCTACACAGTTACAATTGCTTCACAGTCTAGAAGAAGAAGGTCTCAAAAGGAGCACTAGACTCTTGCTGTCCTCTACAGTGCAAGGCAAGAATCGGTTCATCTTGAAACTGATCTTGAAAATCCAGAAGGAGTTTAGTTGGTATTTTCTGCCGAACGCGTTTCACTGTAAGTGGCTCTAAGAAGATTGAAACAGACACTCAATCAACTTTTCATTTACCTTAACAAGATAGAAAGAAAATGATGCAAACAAAAAGCTGGACTCCTAACGGGCTTGGTTCGGGCAGTGCAAGGTGAAATGTCAAGTAGCTTGACTTTCTGAATTGTCATTTTATATGGAACGCAGGAGGTGGTATTTACTGAACCTGTCACTTAATATTTCGTGCTACAAAGATTTCAATGCAAGTGACTTTTTTAGAGTTAGGAGAAAACAGAAGCAGCGTGGCTCAATACAAAGAGCTCGGATTTGGGAGTCGTAAGTCATAGGTTCTAATCCCACCTATCCCGCTGGGCAGGTCTGTAAGCTTCGAGCAAGTCACTTCACGCTTCTGTGTCTCAGTTGGTTCATCTGTAAAATATGGATGAAGACAGTGAGCCCTACATGGGACAATCTGATAACCTTGCATCTATCCCAGTGGTTAAAACAGTGCTTGGCACATAGTAAGTGCTTAACAAGTACTAACATCATTATTAATACGCAAATTCACTCAAAATATTCCAAGTGACCACAAGCTAGACGGTAAAGAATCATGCAGAGCACAACTCCTATTGTAGTATAAAGTTCAGGTCAAGAATCTGTGTAGATGTCCTTTTCTCAATTGTTGATGTATACTGAACTGATCTTTTAAATTACAAAAGGTGTTCATTTAGTATTCCGTGCCATAGATACGGTTTTCAACGCAAGTGGCTCTGAAAGGAAGTGAAACACAAAAAGAACCCTCTTCCCATTCACCATGACTACTTTACCAGATAGAAAGAAAATAATATATAAAGAACAGTAGACTTCCTGATGAGCACTGCAAGACTGACGGTAGACAGAATCTGTTTCTGTATTATTATTTTACATGGAACGGATGAATTGAAGTTTCCTAAGTTCCAGAGTGGGATTCGATCCAAAGTTACTCTTGTATGTTGGAGAAAGTGAAAATTCACTAGACCCAATCACACATGCTTCGCCGGCTAGAAGAAAAAAAAACCTCAAGACGCGCAATATGACGGGAACAACCTTGTCCTCTGGTGAGCTGTATGCTATATAGCACGTAAGGATGAAGATATCCACTGTTCCGTAATTTTGTTGTACTTTGAACTGGGAATTTGCTATTTCAAGATGAGCTCATATAGAATTTTGTAACAAGCGGGATTCAACGATTGTAATTTTTAACCGGACTGAGAGGAACACACTCTATATAAATCATCGGTGTCATTTAATTGGCCTATTTGGGAGGGTAGAAAAAATGGAAAACATAGTACACTGGACTCCTGATGGACTGCACTCTGCGTTAAAAAGATCGATGTAGGTATCTTCTCCGTTTGTTATTTTACATAGGACTTTGACGAGTTGAAATTTCCTGAAGCTCTGTTTAATCGCATGTGATTTTACAGAATAAGGAAAGCCCACAGTTATTTAAACTATTCTGCTTTCTAAGTAAACTAGAAGTGAAATGACCTATAAAGGACTGCATTCCTGATGAACTGATCATTGTAGAGCAAACAATAATGTAGATATCTTCTATTACTCTTTTATTCTATTATTCTTTCTATTCGTGGATCTACAGTTGACATTTCTGGATGAGTGCATGTGGTGTTTCTGACAAAACGGTTTCAACACAAGTGGCTTTATTAGGATTGAGAGAAATACACATCCAATCAAATTAGTTAAATTGTCTACTTTATAGGAAAGACAGAAAAGGATTCAGCCACAAACCGGGACTCTTGACAGACTGCTGTAATGTAACTCTACATAACAAGAATCTATGTAAATATCTTCGGTTTTTCTACTGCTGTTCTATATTGAACCGAGCGTTAGAATTTGCAGCATGAGGTCATTGAGTTTTTCGTGCCAAACGGGTTTCAGCACAAGTAGCTTTAATAACATTGAAAGACATATTTCCCCAAGGTATTTAACGTGCCTCCTTATAACAGGACAAAGAAAAAGTGATAGATGCAGACTACTAGACTCCAGATGGGCTGCACACTGCAAGGATCAAGGTAGACAGCATCTGTTTCTGGTTTTGTCGTTTTTCATGGAACTGAAAAGTTGAAGTTTCCTGCAACTGTTACATAATATTTTCTGCCGGAAGTGGAGGGCGGCATTTGGCTTAAAAAACTCTTCAGACTGGAGAAAGTGCACAGTTCACTCAGCACATTCACACGTAAATAGCAACCTAGAAGAAAAAAATAACTCAGAGGACTTGCACCCTGATTAGCTGAATGTTGTTGCAGAGTATGGAATAATGAAGATATCCTCTGTTACTGTATTTTTGTTTAACATGGAAGTGAGGAGTGGAAATTTCAAGCTGAGTTCATGTAGCAGCATCTCGTTGTCCAACGAGTTTCAAGGTAAGTGACTTGGATACGATTGAGAGGAACACATCTTTAATCAACAGTCCTATTTAACTCGCCTACCTTTTAGGATAGATACAAATGGTAAACGTAGAGCACTCGCCTCCTGATGAGTCAGTATAGGCAGTGCTAGGTTTCTATTGTTATTTCACACGGAACTTGAAGACTTGAAATTTCCTGAAGTTCCCACCTAATAATTCGAACCACAGGGCTTTTAAAAGCAAACAGCTTTTGCAGATTGGCGCAAACGCCCAACAGCAGGCTAGAAGAGAAACGATTCAAGCAGAGGATAGACAACTGATGTAAACTGTAACCTCCAGGGAAATGATCAGTGTTGAGATTTACGGTTAATGTAATTGTTCTTGTACCTGGAATTGAGCAATTGGACTTTCTCCACCTGGATGCCTGCCCGCCACCTAAAACTCAACATATCCAAAAGCGAGCTCCTTATCTTCCATCCCAAACCCTGTCGGAACTCTCCTGACTTCCTTGCCACTGTGGTCGGTACGACCATCCCTCCCGTCTCTCAAGCCCGCAACCTGGGGGTCATCCTTGACTCAGCTCTCTCATTCATCCCACACATTCAAATCCGTCGCCAAAGGCTGCTGGTCTCACGTTTACAGTAACGCCAAGATCTGCCTTTTCTTCTCCATCCAAACGGCTATCGTACCGGTACAAACTCTCATAATATCCCTGCTGGATTATTGTGTCAGCCTTCTCTCCGATCTCCCTTCCTTCTGTCTCTCCCCACTCTAGTCGATTCTTCATTCCGCTGCCCGGAACATCTTCCCGCAGAAACGCTCTGGTTATGTCACTCCCCTCCTGAAGAACCTCCAGTGGTTGCTTATCAACCGCCGCATGAAATAAAAACTCCTCACGCTGGGCTTCAAGGCTCTCTATCACCTTGGTCTCTTATCACACCTCCCATCTCTCTTTCTACTTCCTACCCCGCAAGCTCTGCTCCTCACCGTCCACTTGCTCACTTCCCTGTTCCCACCGTTGACCTGTAGCTCACGTCCTACCGCTGTCCTGGAATCCCCTCCCTCCTTCCCTCTGTCAAACGAACTCTTTTCCCCTCTTCAAAGCTCTACTGAGAGTTCACCTTCTCCAAGAGGCCTTCCCAGACTGAGCTACGCCTTTTCCCTCTGCTTCCTCTGCTCCCTCTTTGCCCTTTGCTCCTTCACCTTTCTCCCTTTCACCTCCTCTCAGCTAAACTCCCTTTTCCCTCTGCTCCTCTCCTTCTCCTTTTCCTTCTTCCCTTCTTCATCTGTATATAGGTGTATATCATTTTATTACCCTATTTATTTTGTAATGAGAGGTACATCTCCTTGATTCTATTCATCCTGATTATGTTATTTTGTTTTGGTCTATCTGTCTCCCCGGATTTCACTGTGAGCCTGTCAATGGGTAAGGATTGTCTCTATCTGTCACCGAAATGTATATCCCAAGTGATGTGCTCAGTGATGTGTATAGTATGCTCAATAAATACTATTGAAGGAATGGGTAATCCCACCCCCTCCGCTTGTCAGCTGTGTGACTTTGGGCAAGTTATGTTAATTCTCTGTGCCTCAGTTACTTCATCTGTAAAGTAGGGATTGATACTGTAAGCCCTCTGTGGGACAACAGATTTACTTTGTTTCTTCCTCTGTGTTTAGAACTGAACTTGACACATAGAGAGAACTCAACAAATACCAATTTATTAACGAATTATTAGTATATTTTTTCCTATTGGAATACAAAAAATTGGTAAAAGGCTGTTGGAAAATATGGTCTAGGGAATCGGAATCAAGACAGAGACTTACACTGATTTCTATGAATGAAATGATTTTTTTTTTAATGCCATCACTTTCTTTAACCAACCTAAACAATGACAGTGCACATGGCTTTCACGTGAGAGTCTTCATAGAAATCGAGTAGACTATATTGTCTATATATCAAACTTGCAAACCCCAAGCCCACAGCTAGACACTAAAACTACCCCAACTTTAACTCTATGATTAGGTTAACTACTAACCCTTGCCTAAACCCAAACTATTGCTCTGTCACCATTCTTAATACTAAATTTACTCTAGATCTAATTTTAATCTTAACAATAACTTTCAGGCCTAACTTTTAATTTTACCACTAACGATAAACTTAACTATAACTTTAACTTGAAGTGTTAAGTCCTCAGAAAGACCTAATGCTAAACTTGTTCTTAAGACAAAATATAAATCAAAGGCTTAAATTCACTCTTATGCTTAACGCTAACTTTATAATGAATACTAGACCTCAGCCTGGCTTCAGTCTGCAATTGACTATAGCAATTGACTATTGACTTTAAGCCTAACCTTAACATTAAATCTGGTTTATATACAAATACTAACTCATCCCTACTACTAAAAATTAAAATACCATTAACTCTAACTCCAAGGTTAACCTTGATCTTACTCCTAGCTACAAAAATAATCCTAATTAGATCTGTCTTTACTTTAGCCCTAACTCTCATCCTAATCCTCAACAAAACATTCCGACAAATTTCTAATATTCATTCATTCAATAGTATTTATTGAGCGCTTACTATGTGCAGAGCACTGTACTAAGCACTTGGGATGAACAAGTCGGCAACAGATAGAGACAGTCCCTGCCGTTTGACAGGCTTACAGTATAATCGGGGGAGATGGACAGACAAGAACAATGGCAATAAATAGAATCAAGGGGAAGAACATCTCGTAAAAACAATGGCAACTCAATAGAATCAAGGCGATGTACAATTCATTAACAAAATGAATAGGGTAACGAAAATATATACAGTTGAGCGGACGAGTACAGTGCTGTGGGGATGGGAAGGGAGAGGTGGAGGAGCAGAGGGAAAAGGGGAAAAAGAGGGTTTAGCTGCAGAGAGGTAAAGGGGGGATGGCAGAGGGAGTAGAGGGAGAAGAGGAGCTCAGTCTGGGAAGGCCTCTTGGAGGAGGTGAGTTTTAAGTAGGGTTTTGAAGAGGGAAAGAGAATCAATTTGGCAGAGGTGAGGAGGGAGGGCGTTCCAGGACAGCGGGAGGACGTGACCCAGGGGTCGACGGCGGGATAGGCGAGACTGAGGGACGGTGAGGAGGTGGATGGCAGAGGAGCGGAGCGTGCGGGGTGGGTGGTAGAAAGAGAGAAAGGAGGAGAGGTAGGAAGGGGCAAGGTGGTGGAGAGCCTTGAAGCCTAGAGTGAGGAGTTTTTGTTTGGAGCGGAGGTTGATAGGCAACCACTGGAGTTGTTTAAGAAGGGGAGTGACATGCCCAGATCGTTTCTGCAGGAAGAGGAGCCGGGCAGCGGAGTGAAGAATAGACTGGAGGGAGGCGAGAGAGGAGGAAGGGAGGTCAGAGAGAAGGCTGACACAGTAGTCTAGCCGGGATATAACGAGAGCCTGTAACAATAAGGTAGCCGTCTGGGTGGAGAGGAAAGGGCGGATCTTGGCGATATTGTAGAGGTGAAACCGGCAGGTCTTGGTAACGGATAGGATGTGTGGGGTGAACGAGAGAGATGAGACAAGGATGACACCGAGACTGCGGGCCTGAGAGACGGGAAGGATGGTCGTGCCATCGACGGTGATAGAGAAGTCTGGGAGAGGACCGGGTTTGGGAGGGAAGATGAGAAGCTCAGTCTTGCTCATGTTGAGTTTTAGGTGGCGGGCCGACATCCAGGTGGAGACGTCCTGCAGGCAGGAGGAGATGCGAGCCTGAAGGGAGGGGGAGAGGACAGGGGCAGAGATGTAGATCTGCGTGTCATCTGCGTAGAGATGGTAGTCAAAGCCGTGAGAGCGAATGAGTTCACCGAGGGAGTGAGTGTAAATGGAGAACAGAAGAGGGCCAAGAACTGGCCCTTGAGGAACTCCAACAGTTAAAGGATGGGAGGGGGAGGAGGCTCCAGCGAAGGAGACCGAGAATGACTAGCCAGAGAGGTAAGAGGAGAACCAGGAGAGGACGGAGTCCGTGAAGCCAAGGTGAGATAAGGTATGGAGGAGGAGGGGATGGTCGACAGTGTCAAAGGCAGCAGAGAGGTCAAAGAGGATCAGAATGGAGTAGGAGCCATTGGATTTGGCAAGAAGGAGGTGATGGGTGACCTTAGAGAGAGCAGTCTCGGTAGAGTGGAGGGGACGGAAGCCAGATTGGAGGGGGTCTAGGAGAGAATGGGAGTTAAGGAATTCTAAGCATCGATTGTAGACGACTCGTTCTAGGATTTTGGAAAGGAAGGGTAGTAGGGAGATAGGGTGATAACTGGAGGGAGAAGTGGGGTCAAGAGCGGGTTGACCTCTGCTCTTCTTAAGATTCTTAATTAAATCTAGCTATAGTTTTCAGATTGGGAATTAAATATAGTTAGGTTTCGTAGAAATATGTTAATATGTTTAAATATATATCGATATATAGTAGATGTATTTTTAAATGCTTAGAGTTTAAGATAAAGGTAAGGTTAGTGATATTCTTCGCGTTAGCTCCAACTTCTGTGTTAAGAAGAGGCCTTAAGTATAGAGCTAGGATTAGGGTTGAGTTTAGGGTTAATTGTATATTTACCTTTCCTGCTCTCTCATTTCGCGCTCTTGAGCTTGTTCACTTCTAAACTAAGAGCATGAAACCCTCTCATGGGACTGTGAGATCAGAGTCGTTTCTCTCATAAAATTCCGTAAATTCTCTTAATGTTGCAGGATGAAAGAGAGATGACACAAGCAGAAATCTAGACGCATGAAGGGATGTACACCGCAAAACCCGGATTCAGTGTAGCTCCCTGCTGTAAGTAAACAACTACTGTAGAGAGAACTGAATATCTGGAATCCCAAGAAAAATTCATTTGCCCTTTCACGTCATGCAGGTTTCAATGTTTAAGGTCAGTCTTGAAGGTAAGATTTAGGTTGAAGTTAAAGTTGGATTACATTTGCGGCAAGATTTAGGATTCCGTATTAGTGTGAGTGCTAAGGGCTAGTTTCAGGACAGATCCAATTTAAGTTAGGGTCAGAACAAGATTTAGAGGCTAAGGCTAGGCCGAGATTTTAGAAGTAATGTTAATGTTAAGCTTAGTTTTCTGGTTAAAGATAAGCTTAGCATCAGGATCAGACATAGTGATAGGGAAAAGGTGGGTATGTTTTACGGTAAAATTCAGTATCTATGTTTAGAAAAGCGTTGTATTCTAACTACAGAGTAAGGACTCAATGTAAACAGCCTGGGCTTGGGGGTCAGAGGTCATAGGTTCTAATCCCGACTCTACTATTTGCCAGCTGTGTGACTTCGGACAAGTCACTTCACTTCTCTTTGTCTCAGTTACCTCACTGTTAAAAAATGGGGATTATGACTGTGAACTTACTTGGGACAATCTGATCACCTTAATCACCCCCAGTGCTCAGATCAGTGCTTTGCACATAAGAATCGCTTAACAAATACTATTATTATTATGTTAGCTAGCGTGTTTCTGTTGAGTTAAGGTTTGGACTTAGTTGTAAGGTTGTTAGGCTTCGGGAATAGGGCTCAGGTTAGAGCTAAGATCAGAGTTAAATTTAGGGTTAAAGTTATATATACCTTTGAGGGTCGGGGCTAAAGTCAGGTTAGGGTAGGACCCAAGGGATTGAGTTATCTCTAAGGTCAGAGAGAAGATTTGATTTACAGTCACTATTTTGTTTAGGATTACTAATTATTATGAGTGTTAAAGTTGAGGTTAAAGGGAGGTATACGACTAGTGTCAGGACAAGTCTAATTAAGGTTTGAATTAGAGCTAGGATTAAGATTTGAGCTAAACCTTTAAATAGAATTAAGGTTTTTGTTAAGGTTAGTAGTGGAAAGTACTTGGTTAGCAGTGAGACTCAACTTGTATGTATAAAATCATGCATAGAGATAGGGTTAAGGGTGGACACGGGTAGCATATATGTTTAAGATGGCCTTTAGGCTAAGGGTAACAATAATGTTTGCGTTAAATCAAGGTTTGGGTTTAGGTTAGGGTTAGAGATAGGGCTCTGGTTAGAGCTCAGATTATTGGTTAAGTTTAGGGTTAATGTTAGGTAACACTTTTTAGGGTCAGTCTTAAGGTTAGAACTAAGCCCAGGGTTATATCTTGCATTCGAGCTAGGAGTATTCCCAGAGGTCACTTTGGGGTTAGGACTAGGACAGAGTCACGGCTAGCATATGGCTAATGCAGGACCTAAGGCTTAGAGTCAGGGTTAGGGTTCAGGCCAGAGCCAGCGTGAAGCCCAGTGTTGTGGAGAGTATTCAATCTAGATTTCATAATATTTTGACACAGAGAAGAGACTGGGTTCCTCTAGAAAGCCATACAGCTGGCCAAGCATCCCATTAGGCTGCGCAACACTCCTGGAGCCTCCTCTGGATGCTCTCAACACAGTGGTCACCACCCCTCCGCCCGGTTTTCTCATTGCAGTGAAGGAGTGATCCGAACGGCCCACTAAATAGGAGGCTGTCCAGCGTAATTCATTCATTCATTCATTTATTTGTTGAGCGCTTAATATGTGCCGACCACTGTACTAAGGGCTTGGTATGAACAAGTCGGCATTAGAGACAGTCCCTGCCCTTTGACGGGCTTATAATCTAATCAGGAGAGACAGGCAGACAAGAACAATGGCAATAAATAGAGTCAAGGGGAAGAACATCTCATAAAAACAATGGCAAATAAATAGAATCAAGGTGATGTACATCTCATTAAAGAAAATAAGCAAAATAATTAAGGTGATGAAGATATATACAGTCCAGCGGACGAGTACAGTGCTGAGGGGGTGGGACGGGAGAGGGGAGCAGGAGGGGAGGAGGAGAAGGAAAGGGGGAGAACAGATTTTTAGCTGCGTAGAGGTGAACGGGAGGTAAAGGGAACATTGGGAAAAAAAGGGGAGCTCAGTCTGAGAAGGCCTCTTGTAAGGATTTGAAGAGGGGAAGAGAATTAGATTGTCTGAGGTGAGGAGGGAGGGCATTCCAGGACCGCTGGAGGACGTGGCCTAGGAATCAACGACGGGATAGGCGAGACCGAGGGACGGTAAGGAGGTGGGCGTCAAAGGAGCGGAGTGTGCGGGGTGGGCAATAGAAAGTAGGAGAGGTAGGAAGGGGCTAGGTGATGAAGCCTAGAGTGAGAAGTTTTGTTTCTAGGGGAGGTTGATAGGCCACCACTGGAGGTTTTTAAGAAGGGGAGTGACATGCCCAGATCGTTTCTGCAAGAAGATGAGCCGGGCAGCGGAGTGAAGAATAGACTGGAGTGGGGCGAGAGAGGAGGAAGGGAGATCAAAGAGAAGGCTGACATAGTAGTCTAGCCGGGATATAACAAGAGCCTGTAGCAGTAAGGTAAACGTTTGGGTGAAGAGGAAAGGGCAGATCTTGGCGATATTGTAAAGGTGAGGTCTTGGTAACGGATCGGATGTTTGGGGTGAACGAGAGAGACGAGTCAAAGATGACACCGAGGTTGCGGGCCTGAGAGACGGGAAGGGTGGTCGTACCATCCACAGTGATAGGGAATTCTGGGAGAGGACCGGGCTTGGGAGGGAAGATGAGACATTCTGGAGGCAGGAGGGGATGCGAGCCTGAAGGGAGGGGGAGAGGACAGGGGCGGAGATGTAGATCTGCGTGTCATCCGCGTAGAGATAGTAGTCAAAGCCGTGAGAGCGAATGTGTTCACCAAGGGAGTGAGTGTAAATGGAGAACAGAAGAGGGCCAAGTACTGACCCTTGAGGAACTCCAACAGTTATAGGATGGGAGGGGGAGATGGCACCTGCGAAGGAGACCCAGAATGACCAGCCAGAGAGATCAGAGGAGAACTAGGAGAGGATGGAGTCTGTGAAGTCTAGCTGAGATAAAATGTGGAGGAGAAAACGATGGTCGACAGTGTCAGAGGCAGCAGAGAGGTCAAGGAGGATTAGAATGGAGTAGGAGCCATTGGATTTGGCAAAAAGGAGGTCATGGGTGACCTTAGAGAGAGCAGTCTCCGTAGAGTGGAAGGGACCGAAGCCAGATTGGAGGGGGTCCTAGAGAAAATGGGAGTTAAGGAATTCTAAACAGTAATGAGTTTTTCTGGGTTCCAGATGGCCGCCCTAATGTCCCTGCAAGTGCCCTTAGAGTTGTTTGCTTACAGACTCACCAAAATAACCCACTATGGAACGGGGGCCCTGGGCTGCTACAGTTTCCATCCTGCAGCTTAAGCGAGTAACCATGGGTTGTCCCATCTGCCAGATTTATAATATTCATAATAGTCTGGGATTGCCTAGTCTTATGCTGTTGTGTATTTTCCCATCTTTAAGGATTCCGTGGGCCCATCTCTCCCTGAAGGCCTCACCTCTTTCTGAAATCTCTCTGGTATTCCCATTGGTAAAAATAGAGCAGTGGTTTTCCCCTGCCTCCTTCTCCGCAATAAATCCTGAGAGGCCACCCTCCACTCTCTCCCAGTTGGCGAAGAGCCCTTTTGGCATTTTGTGACCTAGGTGATTCAACAACAAGTGTCTTTCCCAGAAGGGAGTGAAACACAGAGTCACTCAACTGTCTTATTGCACTAAACGACTGACCATCCTGTCTCTGTTCTGTCTCCTTCCAAGATTGTAATAGACATCCTGTCTCCGTTTAACCGCCTTCCTGCTATCCTTTCAAGTTTGGATTAGCAATGTGTCAATTACTTTACCTTATATGGACCACTCCCAAGAAATGGGTTTTGACTGGAGGCTGGAAAAACGGGCAATTCAAGGGGATTGGGTAACTACCAGCTCACATTCTTGTCCTGCAATTTTAGTCCAGAAAAGGTCCTTTTTCTTCTAGCTTGTGGTCACCTGGAAAAATTTGAGTCAATTTGCCTTTTCTCTAATCTCTAAATAAATTCACTTGCCTTGAAACTCTTGTAGTACAAAATTCTAAGTGACAGAGTCAGCAAATTCCAATTCTTCCGTTTCATGTAAAATACCAATATAGTAACACATACTTGGTTAATACTTGCAAAGCACTGCCTGTTAGGAGTCCAGTTTGCTTAATTTGTAATTTTTTTTCCGCCTTGTTAAAAGGGAAGGGCAAAGATTGGGTACTTCAATCTTATTAGAGCCACTTACATCGAAACCCGTTTGGCACAAAAGCTTAAATAAGCTCCTTTTGAAGTTTCAAGTTCTGCTTAATAAGCACTGATTCGTGCTTTGCAAAGTAAAACACATCCTGAGAGTAGAACGGTGCTTGAGTTCTTTTCTTCTATGATGTGAAGGAATTTTAACAGTTTTGAGTGAATTGGAGTTTTCCCCACTCTGTTTGATTTACTTGCATTAAATTGCCTTTCGGTATGAATTGCTATGTCGGAGCTTCAGCCAAATTCTTCTCTTCAGTTTCATGTAAAACATCTATATAGAAACAGAAGCTGCCTACCTTTATTCTTGCACAGCAGGCAATATGTAGCTCATCAATGGTCTAGTATTCTACTTATGAGAAAGAAATGCTTTTGCTATCCTGCATAGAAGGCATTCAAATCACTTGTCCTGAAACGTGTTTACCCTGAAATATTTCATGAATTGAACTTGTATACTAATTTATGAAAAGAGGATCTTACTCTTGCAGTTTGAAGAAGGTGCAAATTCCGTCGTCCCATTCACACGTGCTTCTCAAGCTGGAAGAAAAAAGACTCAAGAAGGGCAGTAGACACTTGCTGTGTTGTACACTGCAAGAATCATACTCAGTTTATAAAGCTTCCATTTCTCTACTGCACCTCTGTTGTATATTGAACTCATAATGTGAGTTCATTTAGTATTTTGACCCTAACGGGTTTTAGCCTATGTGCTTTAATAAGATGAAAACACATAGGCAATCATCTTTTCATATAAACTGCCTACTCAGCAAGGTAGAAATAAAGTGCTACCTACACAAAACTAGACTCCTGATGGGTGGTGTACTGCAGTGAAAGACAATCTCTGTTATCGTTATTTTCTTATTGTTATTGTTATTTTACTTGGAGCTGAAGAGTTGTAGTTTCCAGCAGGATTCAATCCAAATAACTCTTACAGTTCAGAGTGTTTTCTCTACTGAAACTATTCACATTGACCCTATAAAAAAATATGACTCAAACAACCTGTCCTCTGGTGAACTGTGTACTACTACATAGCACGGAAGAATGAAGATGTCATCTGTTTTTTTTTTTGGCACTTTGAACTGGGATTTTGCTATTTCAAAGCGAGTTTATATAAAATTTTGTGCCAAACGGGATTCCACTAATGTGATTTTTAACAAGACTGAGACCAACACACCTTATTAAATCAACGAACCATTTAAATCACCTATTTGGTAAGAGAAAAAAACGGTAAACGTAATAACACTAGACTCCTGATGGGCTGCACACTGCGTTGTAAAGATGGATGTAGATATCTTCTGTGCTTGTTATTTTACATCGAACTTGACGAGTCGAAATTTCCTGAAGTTCTGTTTAATCGCAAGTCATTTCACAGAATAAGGAAAGCCCTCAATTATTTAAACTATTCTAGTTTCTTAGTAAACTGGAATTAAAATGACTCATACAGAGGACTGCATTACTGGTGAACTGATCATTGTAGATCAAGCAGTAAGGTTGCTTTCTTGCCATGAATTTCTAATTGAAATTTCTGAATGAGTCCATATGGTGTTTCTGACGAAACAGTTTTCAACGTAAATGGCTTTGAGAGAAATATATACCTTATCAAATTAGTTAGCTTGTCTACTTAATAGAAAAGACAAAAATTGATTCAGCCACAAAACGGCACCCTTGATAACCTGTACTTTGCAGTAAAAAGATCTTTTTCTGTAATACTCTATCACATGGCATGGACACTGTTGAAATGTCCTGAACCTCACACATAACACCTTTTGCTGTAAAAGTTTTAACACAAGTGACTTTTACAGATCAGAGAAAATCCGCATTTACTCAACACTGTCTCACTTCTTGCACAAGCAAGAAAGAAAAGGACTAAAGCATTACACTAGACTCCTGCTGAGCTGTACACTACAAGGCCAGTATCTATGTTGATAGCCTCTGTTTCTGAACTGCTGGTGTATAGTGAACTGATGAATGTAAATTACAGGATCGAAAGACTTCGTATTTTGTGCCAAATGGATTTCAGATTAACTGGTTTTAATGGGATTGAAAAATGCATTCCAACAAGCTTTTCATTTACGGCACCTACCTTAGCTTATAAAGAATATGGTTTATGCAGAACACTAGATTCCCCATGGGCAAGTATCAAAAGTAGACAGCATTTGTTTCCATGTTGTTATTTTAATTGTACCTGAGCTTTATGTTCCAACGCAAGATTTAATGCAAATGATTTTTACAGTTTGGAGAAAACTCACAATGTACTTAACACATTCAACCCACACTTAGTAAGGTTCAAGAAAAATGATTGATATAGAAGACTAGATTCTTGATGAGTTCTAAACTATTAGTATGCGATCAGGGTAAATATCTCTTATGACTTTATAGCTGTAGTATCTGCAGCTGAGCAATTGAAATTTCAAGATACCTTCAAATAGTTTTTCTTGGCAAACGGATTGAAAGCAATAAATATTCAGAAATTGCGATTTAACTCACCAACTTAACAGGATTGTAGGACCATTTCTTTCTTACACATACAGACCACTAGGCTCTTGATGGCCTGTATATACTGCGGTTGAAGCATCCGCGTAGACACCATAAGCTGCAGAGCAATACCTTTAAATTTAAATACTTTCTGAGATACAGGAATGTTCTGTGAATATTTGAACTTTCAAGCCGAACCCATTAGTTAATGGTTAGAGTTAATGTTATCAACAAAGTGTGAGTTTTAAGATTAGTGTTAGGGTTAGCCTTAAAAGCTAAATTTAGGACGACGATTAGCTTTTACACTAGATCCTAGTTGAGAGCTAGGCCTAGAGGTTTGGTTAAAGTGAGATTTAGGTTTCGTGTTAAGAATAGTGATACAATGAAGTTTATTGACAGAGTTACGTTTGTCAATAGAGCTAAGGCTAAATTTAAGTTCAAGCTTATTTTTCATTTTATGGCCTACTTGATTCAATAGAGTCTTTCACAATGAAAACATAATCACTCAGTTTTCTTCCTTAGCAGGATGGAAGAAAGATAGCACATGCAGAACATTCATGTCAGGATGTACACCCCAGAGCCAGGATCAGTGTAAGAACTGAATATCAGTTTAGAATAACTTCTGTACAGAGAACTGAATAGCTGAAATGTCAAGAGAGGTCATTTGGCCTTTCGTGCCAGGCAGGCTTCAATGCAATGACTTTGACAAGATGGAGAGAGACATTTCCTCAACTTTCATTCAATCATATTTTTTGAGCACTTATTATGTAATATAAGCATTACATTACTATGTAATGGCTTGCAATGTACAATTTAGCAAAAGATAGACCACATTCTCTGCCTGACAACAGGTTCACAGTCCAGTTGGGGGAGACAGAAACCAAAACAGGACAACATCATCAAGATAAAAAAAATCATAGATATATTCACATCATTAACAAAAGAGAACAATAAATAATACATATAAATATACACAAGTGCTGCGAAGATGGGAAGGTGAAGGGCAGAGGGAAAGTGTAGTGGGAATAAGAAAGGGAGGAGGAGCAGAAAGAAAGGGAGAGCTCAGTCTGAGAAGTTCATTAGATTTGAAGAGGGGAAGAGAGTTTGTTTGGCAGATGTGAGGAGAGAGGGTATTCCAGGTCAGTGGTAGGACGTGGACCTGGGTTCGAAGGTGGGACAGGCGCAAACAAGATACCATGAAGAGGTTAGTAGCAGAGGAACTGAGTATTCATAGAGGAAGGAGAAAAGAGACGTGAGGTAAGAAGGGACTAGGTGATGAAGAACTCTGAAGCCGAGTAAGTTTAGTTTCTTGCAAAGGTTGATGGGCAACCACTGGAGGTTTTTGAAGAGAAGAATGGCATACCCAGAGTGATTCTATAGAAAGACCACTCAGGTAACAGAATGAAGCATAGACTGGAGCGGGGGGAGACAAGAGGATGGGAGATCAGAGGATGGGAGATGGCTGACTCAATAATCCAGTCGGGATATTATTAGAGCTTGTACCAGTATAATAGCAGTTTGGATGGAGAAGAAAGTGCATATGTGGCGACATTGTGAATTTGAGACCGGCAGGTTTTGGTGATAGATTGTATGTGTGAAGAGAATAAGAGAGCAGAGTCAAGGATGACACCAAAGTTGCGGACCTGTGAGACGGGAAGAACGGTAGTGCTCTCCACAGTAACGAGGAAGTCAAGAAGGACAAGGTTTTGGAGTGAAGATAAGGAGCTCAGTTTTAGACATGTTGAGTTTTAGGTGAAGGGCAGACATAAGACAGAAGGAGATATGAGTGTGGGGAGAGGAGGCGATGTACATTTGTGTAGCATCTGCGTAGAGATGATAACTGAAGTCATGAGAGCGACTGAGTTCACCAAAAGAGATGAGAACAGATGAGGCCAAGAACTGACTCTTGAGGAACTCCTACAAGTTTGTGGATGGAAAGAGGAGGAGCCCACTAAGGAGACCGAAAATGAATAGCCAGAGAGATAAGAGGAGAACCAGGAGAGGACGGAATCCATGAAGCCAAGTTGAGATGAAGTGTTGAGGAGAAGGGGATGGTCGACAGTGCTAATAGCTGCTGAGTGGTCTAGTAAGACTAGGATAGAGTAGGAACCATTGGATTTGGCAAGAAGGTGGTCATTGGTGACCTTTGATAGGGCAGTTTTGGTGGAGTGGAAGAAACGGAATCTAGATAGTAGGGGGTCCAGGAGAAAGTTGGAGTTGAGGAATTCCAGGCAGCGAGTATAGATGACTCGTTCTAGGAGTTTGGAAAGGAAAGGGAGATAGGACGATAACTGGAAGGGGCAGTGGGGTCAAGAGGGGGATTTTTTATGATGGGGAAGATGGGTATGTTTGAAGGGGAAAGGGAAGAAGCCATTGTAAGTTAAAGATGGAATTTAAGGAAGAGAGGGAAAGGGGGATAGTTTTTATAAGATGAGCGGGAATGGGGTTCGAAGGACAAGTGGAGTGGCTGACACTTGCGAGGAGAGAGAAGATCTCCTCTGAGGATACTGCTGGGAAGGATGGGAAAGTAGGGGAGAAAGTTAGGAGCGGGGGCTAGAAGAAGAAAGAGGAGTGACTTTGGGGAGCTCAGACCTGATGGTGTTAATTTTCTGAATTGATATAAGTGGTCAAATCATTGGGGGTGAGGGATGGAGTAGGGGGAGTAACAGGGGGCCTGAGGAGACAATTGGAAGTCCGGAACAACAACTGGCGGGCGTGATGAGCATGGGCAGAGGAGGGAGCAGAGTTAAGGCCGGAAAGGATAAATTTAAAGTGAATAAGATTGGCTTGGTGCTTAGACTTTTGCCAACAGCGCTCAGCAGCTCGAACCTGAGTAAAGGAGGCAGACAGAAGCAGAGATCCAGGGCTGAGGGTTAGTGGAACAAGAACCACGGAGGTAAAAGTGAGCGAGCAAGTTGAGTTGAGTTAGAGAAGGTGGAGTTGAGAGCAGTAATTTGATCATTGAGAGAGGGAAGAGAGGATAGAGAGGTAAGGTGGGGTGTGATGTTTTAGGAGAGATGGATAGGGTCAAGAGAGCAGAGATCTCTGTGGGGGAGTAATAGAGATTTACAAGGTAAAGGACTGTGATAGGAGGCAGGTGAGAAGGCTAGGGTCAAAGAGAGAGATTTCAGAGTTAGTGAGGGAGGAGATAGTGCAGCGGTAGGAGATAACGAGATCGAGGGTGTGACCAAGTTGGTGAGTGGGCGAGGTGTGGTGGAGCAGGAGTTTGGCAGAGTAGAAGAGCAATAGCAGGCAGGCGGCAGAGGAGTCACCAGGTACATCCATGTGGATGTTGAAGTCTCCGAGGATCAGAGTGGGCAGAGAGAAGGAGAGAAAGAAGGTGAGAAAGGGGTCAAGGTGGTTGAAGAAGTCGGAGGAGGTACCAGGAGAGCGGTAGATGACGCTACAAGAATCTGGAGGAAGTGGTAGAGGCGAATGATATGGGCTTCAAAGGAGGGAAAGGATAAAGAAGGGGGAGGAGGGATAGTGCGGAAGCGGCATCGGGGTGAGAGAAGGAAGCTGACGCTTCCTCCCTTTACGGTGAGTCTGGGGGAGTGGGAGAAGGAGACGCCTCTGCTGGAGAGAGCAGCGGTGGAGACCGTGTCTTCAGGAGTGAGCCAGATCTCCGTAAGGGAGAGGAGGAGGAGAGAGCGGGAACCTGGAAGGCAAAGGGTGTGGGGCCCAAACCTCTTCAAAGCCCTACTGAGAGCTCACCTGAGAGGAAGGAGAAGAAAGGGGGAGGGACAGTAGTGCGAAAGGAAGCCGACGGGTCCTCCTTTCCCGATGAGTCTGAGGGAGTGGGAGAAGGATAGACCTCCGCTGGAGAGAGCAGCAGAAGAGAACGTGTCCTTAGGGATGAGCCAGGTCTACGTAAGGGCGAGGAAGAGGAGAGAGCGGGAAAGGAACAGTCAAGAATGAAAGGGAGTTTACTTATAATGGAGCAGTGGTTCCATAGGGCACACTTGGCAGTTGCATGTGGAGGAGGAATAGAGATGGGGAAGGGTGGATGGGAACAAGATGGCGGGGTCTTGGGCGGGGAGAGGGGGATGAGGAGTGGCGATGGGACAGGAGAAATGGGACGGGAGTGATCAGGGAAAAGGGACGGTAAAGGTACGGTGGGGAAGAGCGCAAGAGGAGAGGGATGAGGGTTTGCGCTGGTAAAGTGGGATTCTAAGGAGGGGGTGGGGAGGAGGCAATAGAAAGTGAGGGAAAGAGCTGGGTGGGAGAGGGGAAGGGCAATGTGAGAATTGAGAAGGGCAGGTAGGAGGAGGGGAGTTGGAAGGTCATAGTGAGGTCAGTGAGGTAAGTGACAACACTGAGATCAGCTAACAATTAACATGCGATAGCAATAATATGATAAAATATAATATTAATAAGCGGGTGATCCCCAGGGTTGAATGTTGATTTGCCCATGGGTCTATCAAATCTAAGTCAAAAGGTTATCGGCAAGGAGACTCCAGAGGTTCATGCCCCAGATGTCTTCTGAAGGGGTGGAGGGAGCCCTGTGGATGGCCAATTTGGAGAAGTGTGGAGCTGTAATGGGGGAGAGAGGAGAGGAAACTCCTGGGGAGAGGAGTAGATAACCAAGCAATATGAGCGGGGCGAGTAGGTGTGAGTGCAAGGTAGTAGCCAAAAGTAATAATAATAATAATAATAATAATGTTGGTATTTGTTAAGCGCTTACTATGTGCCAAGCACTGTTCTAAGCGCTGGGGTAGACACAGGGGAAGCAGGTTGTCCCACGTGGGGCTCACAGTCTTAATCCCCATTTTACAGATGAGGGAACTGAGGCACAGAGAAGTTAAGTGACTTGCCCACAGTCACACAGCTGACGGGTGGCAGATCTGGGATTCGAACTCATGAGCCCTGACTCCAAAGCCCGTGCTCTTTCCACTGCGCCACGCTGCTTCTCTAACACAGTAACACAGTGAGAACAAGGGCAATGTTTTCTGAGGGTGGGGGACAGGAAAAATCATTCACCTCTAGTCAGAGCTCAGGGAGTGGGGACTCCCCAAAGTATGGTCGCTTCTGGGCGGAGGGGAAGCAGTGGAGATGGCCTAGAAGGGTAGGGAAGAACTGGAAAACACAATGTCCCTCAGCCCTGGGGCGGGGGGAGGGGACTGGAGAATACAGTGTCCCACTGTCGGGGTTGGCTACTTGGATGGTCTTCGAAGGGGTGCTAGACCAGGTGAATTGGGAGGTCAGCAGATAGTTGGGGGATGGTCTGCGAGTTACACGAGTTTCAGACAATGTATCTAACAACGAACTCACAGTGTCAAAGTGGGAGACAGACAACAAAAACAAAAACAAAAAAAAGTAGACAGGCATCAAGAGCATCAATATAAATGAAAAGGGTTATTATTGAAATAAAATGCTGGGCCATGAGGAGGGGAGAAGGAGCAGAGGAAAAAGGGTGGCTAAGTCTGGGAAGGTGTCCTGGAGGAGGTGAGCCTTCAGTAGGGCTTTGAAGGAGGAAAGTGTGATTGGTGGATGTGAAGAGGGAAGGCATTCCCTAACCTCTAGTGAGAATGGACGTTAGGTAGGAGGGGGCAAGGGGATGGAGAGCTTTGAAACCAATAGTGAGGAATTTTTGCTTGATGCAGAGGTGGATAGGCAACCACTGGAGACTTTTGAGGAGGGAGGTGACCTGCCCAGAATGTTTTTTTGGAAAGATAATCCAGGAAGCAGAATGAAGTATAGACTGAAGCAGGGAGAGACAGGAGGTTGGGAGATCAGAAAGGAGGCTGATGCAGGAATCCAGTCAAGGTAGGATGAGTGATTGAACTAAGGCGGTAGTTGTTTGGATGAAGAGGAAAGGGCAGATCTTGGTGATGTTGTGAAGGGAAGACCGGCAGGTTTTTATGCCAGACTAGATATGTGGAGCAAATGAGAGCTGAGTCAAGGATGACACCAAGGTTGGGGGCTTGTGAGACGGGAAGGATGGTCTATGGTGATGGGCAAGTCAGGGAGAGGCCAGGGTTTGGTAGGGAAGACAAGGAGCTCAGTCTTAGTCATGTTGAGTTTTAGGTGGTGGGAGGACATCCAGGTTGAGATGTCCTAAAGGCCCGAGGAGCTATGAGCCTGGAGGGAAGGTGAGAGGGTAGAGGAGGATATGTAGATTTGGGTATCATTCGACTCCAAGATTTACTCCATTACTGAATGGGCTGTATTGCTACCCCAAAGAGAAGGCTGTGTGTGTGTGTATGTGTGTGTGTGTATGTGTGTGTGTGTGTGTAATAATGTTAATAATGTTGGTATTTGTTAAGTGCTTACTATGTGCCGAGCACTGTTCTAAGCGCTGGGGTAGACATAGGGGAATCAGGTTGTCCCACGTGGGGCTCACAGTCTTAATCCCCATTTTACAGATGAGGGAACTGAGGCACAGAGAAGTTAAGTGACTTGCCCACAGTCACACAGCCGACAAGTGGCAGAGCTGGGATTCGAACTCATGAGCCCTGACTCCAAAGTCCATGCTCTTTCCACTGAGCCACGCTGCTTCTCCAAGGTGAAGAAGGTGGAGAAGTGCTGGAGAAGTGAAGGTGACTGCCACTAGGTGTGGCAGTCTCCTTCTCACTATTCTCCCCTTTAATAAAATAAACAGAATGCAGTTTCTAGTACAAAATCCACCTTCTCTCCTCCCTGTCCACATCCCTTGACTTGACCTTGGGCAGGACACTCCACTTCTCAGAGAAAAATAGCTTAGAGACACTGATAGATACTCTGACTTCCTCCTAGCATTAGATTGTACAAGCTTCTGCGTTGAGCCTCAGAGAGTCCCTTCTCTGGGGACTGAGAGTTGTATAGGCTCCTGTGACTAAGTCACCAGGGGTGCAAGTGTGAGGGCAGAAGGTAAGTACTGAACTAGAAACAGATCTACTGGCTTTGCAGTTCTGGACTTTCAGTCCCTGTGAAATGAGCCTCTCCTGGGGATTGGAGGAATGTAGGGTGGGGAAGTGTTAGTAGGGCAGAGTGTAGCAGTTGGTTTAGCTACAGTGTTTTGGGTGTCCACCTAATCTCTGAAGTGGGGGCAAGTGTTGGCCAAATCAGGCAATCTATCAATCAAGTAATGGTATTTATGGAGTGCTTACTCTATGCAGAGCCTTGTTCTAAGTTCTAGGGAGAATACAATACATGAAAATTAGCAGACAGGTTTCCCGCCTATAATGTAGTTTCATTTAGCAGTTAAGCAGCCAGGCACCGTACTAAGTGAAGGGGTGGAGAAAAACAAATTAGTGGGGCTGACACTCTCAACCCCCATTTTACAGATGAGGGAACTGAGGCCCAGAGAAGTGAAGTGACTTGCACAAGGTCACACAGCAGACAAGTGGCTCAGCGGGATTAGAATCCATGACCTGCTGAATCCTAAATCCCTGCTGTATCCACTATGCCATGGATGTCTATCTCCATCCCTTTGTCCAGAGGGATGAAGACAGATGTGAATATGAATGCATTAGTTCATAATAATTGCAAACACCAGCAAACTGAGTTGACACAGTCCCTGTCCCACTTGTCTCAATCCCCATTTTATAGATGAGTGAACTGAGGCTCGGAGAATAATAATAATAATAAAATTGGTATTTGTTAAGCACTTACTATGTGCAGAACACTGTTCTAAGGGCTGGGGAAGATACAGGGTCACCAGGTTGTCCCAAGTGAGGCTCACAGTTAATCCTCATTTTACAGATGAGGTAACTGAGGCACAGAGAAGTGGCAGAGCTGGGAGTCGAACCCATGACCTCTGATTCCGATGCCCAGGCTCTTTCCACTGAGCCACGCTGCTTCCCGTGAAGTGACTTGCCCAAAGTCACACAGGAGACACGAGGCAGAGCCGGGACTAGAACCCAAGACCTTCTGACTCCCAGACCCAAGCTATTTCCATTACACCATGCTGCTTCTCAATTATGGTATTTGCTAAGAACTTACTGTGTACCAAGCACTGTTCTAAGCACTGGGTTGAATTCAAGCAAATCGGATTGGACACTGTCCCTGACCCATGAAGGGCTCACAGTCTCAATCCTCATTTTACAGATGAGGGAACCGAGGCCCAGAGAAGTGAATTGACTTGCCCTAGGTCAAACAGCAGACAAGTGGTGGAGCTGGGATAAGAACCCACGACCTCTGACTCCCAAACCTGTGGCACAGTGCCACTAGGCCATCTCCTCTGGTCTCAGCCCTTGGTCATGTAGAACTCTAGACCCTGGTCCTTGTCCCACATGATGCTCATAGTCTTGATCCTCATTTTAAGTTGAGGTAACTGAGGAACAGAGAAATTAAATGACTTTTCAAACTCTTGGCCACAATGGAAAATCTGGTCTTTGCTAAGGATCCAATGGGCTGCCTGAAATATTTTTGCTTCTTCGGTTTTCTTAAGAGACTGGAGAGTTTGACTATTAGCTTCTTGTCAGTTCCATCAGCTCAGTATCCTACCCTCCCAGCACATCGTGCAGTGCTCTACTCACAGTAATTGCTTACTAATTACTAGTAGGTTTTCACTGGTACTAACTACCCCCTAGGTGCTTACCCCCACCCACCATATTTCTGTACACAAAGTGCATCAATTGCAGGTATGCACATGTATGCTGGAGGGCCAATAGGGAATGTTCAAAATTCACAGATCCCAGGGTGTAGACGATGCAGAAGGGAGAAGGAACCCGGAGGTGAAAGAGGGTTTAATCAGAGAAGGCCTTTTGGTGCAGTTGTGATCTTAATGTTTTATAGAGGGGGGTAATGGCAGTCTGTCATATATGGAGGTAGGGAGAGGGAGTTCCAGATCAGGGGAAAGACTTGGGAAAGGAAACGGAGGCCAGGTAGAGGAGATGGGGGCCCAGGGAGTAGGCCAGTACTGAATGAGCAGCAGCGTGGCTCAATGGAGCCACGGAGAAGGCTCAACGGAGAAGCAGCGTGGCTCAATGGAAAGAGCACGGGCTTTGGAGTCAGGGCTCATGAGTTCGAATCCCAGCTCTGCCACTTGTCGGCTGTGTGACTGTGGGCAAGTCACTTAACTTCTCTGTGCCTCAGTTCCCTCATCTGTAAAATGGGGATTAAGACTGTGAGCCCCACGTGGGACGACCTGATTCCCCTGTGTCTACCCCAGTGCTTAGAACAGTGCTCGGCACATAGTAAGCGCTTAACAAATACCAACATTATAACATTATAATGAGCAAAGCACCACCAGGTAGCGATAGAGAGGCATGGCCTTCCAGAATCGTTATTTGGGAAAGGAGCAGCGCTGCCTAGTGAATAGAGCCCGGTCCTGGGGATCAGAAGGACCTGGTTTCTAATCCAGACCCTGGCCCTTGTCTGCTGATTGACCTTGGGCAAGTCACTTCAGTTCTCTGAGCCTCAATTACCTCTTCTCTAAAATTAGAAAAATAATATTTAAGCTCTTACTGTGTGCCAAACAATGTTCTAAGCACTAGCGTAGATACAAGGTAATCAGGTCAGACATTGTCCCCATCCCATATGGGGTTCACAGTCTTCATCCCTATTTTAGAGATGAAGTAATTGAGGCTCAGAGAAGTGAACTGACTTGCCCAAGTTTACACAGCAGACATGGCAGAGGCAAGATTAGAACCCATATCCTCTGACTTCTAGGCCCATGTTCTTTCCACTAGGTCACGCTGCATCTCCTCTTTAATCCTAAAAACGTGAAGCAACATGGTTTAGGGGAAAGAACACGGGCTTGGGAATCAGATGTTAAGGGCTCTAATCCCAGCTCCACCATTTGCCAGCTATGTGACTTTAGGCAAGTCACTTAACTTTTCTTTGCCTCAGTTACCTCATCTGTAAAATTGGAATGAAGACTGTGAGCCCTACGTGGGACAACCTGATTATCGTATATCTACCCCAGCAATTAGAACAGTGCTTGGCACATAGTAAGCCCTTAAAAAAGCCATTATTTTAATAATTAATAATACATAATATAAATTAATATATAATTAATATAGTAATAATAATAATAAGATAGTAAGCTCCTTGTGGGACCTGAACTTTGTCCAACCTGATTAGCTCAGGTCAGTGGTAAGACGTTGCCCAGGTGAGAATGAGGCACAGTGAAAAGGTTAGTACCAGAGGAGTGAAGTGTGTGGGCTGAGATGTGGATGAGAAAAGGGAGGTGAAGTAAGAGGGGGCAAGGTGATGAGACCTTTAAATCCAATGATGAGGAGTTTTTGTTTGGATAGGCAGCTAATAGAGATTTTTGAGGGGGGGGGTGTGGTGCTTCCTAAACATTTCTGTAGAAAGATAATCCAAGCAGCGGAGTGAAGTATGGACTGGAGTAGGGGGAGGCAAGAGGTTGGAATGTCAGAAAGGAGGCTGATACAGTAATCTAGGCTGATTAGGATACGTGATGGTACTAACGTGATAGAGGTTTGGATGGAGAGGAAAGGGCAGATTTTAGCGATATTATGAACGTTCAGGACTGTGTCCAACCCGATGAACTTATCTCCATCTCAGCATTTAGCTCGGTGATTCACAAGCACCATGGAAAAGAAAACCAATGCCACCGGAAGGTGATGGAGAGTTGCAGTCTCACAGAACTATGCCCCAGTACCACCATCGGGCGATAGAGTAAGGCAGCCTCCTAGACCAATGCCTGAAGGGACGATGGAGTGATAGAGAGGCACAGCTTCACAGAACAATGCCTAGCAGCATCATGGGGCTGTAGAGAGAAGCAACATCTTAGAACAAGCCTTCTACACTACATACTATACTACACTATACTACACTATAATATGCTGCCACCCAGCGCAGCCACTTTGAACAAGCCTGTTGTCACTAGGGGGCAGTAGAGAGGCGCAGCCTCCCAGAATACCGACTAGTGCCACCAGGGAGCAGGCTGCCATTCTCAGAACAGAGGATGGTTCTGGCTCCAGGAGCCAAGGGAATCTCTCCAGAGCAGCTGCTCAGTGCTTCCCCCACATCTCTTATATTATGGGGACATTCAACTCCCAGATTTACCTCATTGCTGATTGGCATATATTGCTACCCCAAAGGGAGTCTGTGTGTTTTCTAGTTGTGGTCTCCCAACCTTTGTCTTCCAGGCCTGGCCCCGAACTCTTCTCGTGTCAGTTCTGGCCTCCCAGCCTTTGCCTTCCAGGCCTAGTGCCCCAGTCTTTCCCTTCCACATCTTCTCGTTCCAGTTTTGGGCCACAGCCTTTGCCTTCCAGGCCTGGCCACCAACCATTCTTTTTCCAATTTTAACCCCTCAGCCTTTGCCTTCCAGTTTTGGCCCACCAGATTTGCTTTCTGGGCCTTGCCCCGAATACTTCTTGTTCCAGGCCTGACACCCTAGCCTTTGCCTTCCAGGCCTGGCCCCAAACCTTTCTCTTTCAAGTTTTGGCCCTCCAGCCTTTGCCTTCCAGGCCTGGCCCTGAATTCTTCTTGTTTCAGTTCTGGTCCCCCAGCCTTTGCCCTCCAGGCCAGGTGTCCCAGTCTTTCCCTTCCAGGCCTGGCACCGACATCTTCTCATTACAGTTTTGGGCCATAGGTTTTGCTTTCCAGGCCTGGTCCTCCGATCTTTACCTTCCAGGCCTAGACCCGAACTCCTTTCGTTTCAGTTTTGGCGCTCCAGCCACTGCTTTCTTAGCCTGGCCCCTGAGTCTTTGGCTTTCAGTTCTGGCCCCCACAGGCTTTGCCTTTCAGGCCTGGCTCCCCCAGCCTTTGCATTCCAGGCCTAGCCCCTAGTCCTTCTCATTCCATATTTGACCCCCCCCAGCCTTTGCCTTCCAGGCCTGGCCTTGAACCCTTCTTGTTCCAGTTTTGGCCCCCCAGCCTTTGCCTTCCAGGCCTGGTCCCCGAGCCTTTGCCTGATTAGACTGTAAGCCTGTTACTGGGCAGGGATTGTCTCTATCTGTTGCCAAATTGTATATTCCAAGCGCTTAATACAGTGCTCTGCACATAGTCAGCACGCAATAAGTATTGCTGAATGAAGACCTGGACCCTAACTCTTCTTGTTCCAGTTTTAGCCCCCCAGGCTTTACCTTCCAGCCCTGGTCCCCAAATCTTATCCTTCCAGTTTTGAACCCCAGCCTTTGCCTTCCTGACCTGTCTCCAAACTCATCTCGTTCTCGTTTTGACCTCCCAGCCTTTGGCTTCAGGGCATGTCCCCCCACACTTTGCCTTTCAGGCCTGGCCCCAAACCCTTCTCGTTCCATGCCTGGCACCCCCCGCCTTTGGCTTCCATCCCTGTCCCTGAACCTGTCTCCTTCACGTTTTGCACCCCCATCCTTTACCTTCCATGACTGGCCCCAAACCCTTCCCGTTCCAGTTGTGCCCCCCAAGTCTTTGCCTTCCAGGCCTGGCCTTGAACCCTTCTCGTTTCAGTTTTGGCCCCCAAGCCTTTGCCTTCCAGGCCTGGTCCCCCAGGCTTTGCCTTGCAGGCCTGGCCCTGAACCGTTCTTGTTCCAGTTTTGGACCCCAGGCTTTGACTTCTATTCCTGGCCTCCAACCCTTCTTTTCCCACTTTTAGCCCCCAAGCCTTTGCCTTCCAGGCCTCTCCCCGAATGCTTCTCTTTCCAGGCCTGGCACAATAGCCTTTGCCTTCCAGGCCTGGCCCCCCAACCTATGTCTTCCAGGCATGGCCCTGTACTCTTCTTTTTCTAGTTTTGCTCCCCCACCCCCAGCCTTTGCCTTTCAGGGCTGGCCTCGAACCCTTCTCTTTCCAGTTTCTCCCTCCCCAGTCTTTGCCTTCCAGTCCTGGCCCCGAACCCACCTCATTCCAGGCCTGGCCACCCAGCCTTGCCTTCCAGGCCTGACCTCCAACCTTTCCTTTCCAGACCTGGTTCCGAACCCTTCTTGTTCCAGTTTTGGCTCCACAGCCTTTGACTTCAAAGCCGTGCCCTGAACCCCCTTCGTTTCAATATTGGCCCCCCAGCCTTTGCCTTCTAGGCCTGGCCCCAAACACTTCTTCCACCAGTTTTGCCACCCTAGCCTTTTCTTTCCAGGCCTAGCCCTGAACCCTTGTCTTTCCAGGCCTGGCCCCCCAACCTTTGCATTCGAGGCCTGTCCCCGAACCTTTTTCGTTCCATGCCTTGCCCCCCAGTCATTGCCTTCCAGTCCTGGTCCCAAAACCTTCGCCTTCCAGTTTTGACCCCCCAGACTTTGCCTTCCAGGCCTGGCCCTGAACTCTTCTCATTCTAGTTTTGGCCCACTAGTCTTTACCCTTCAGACCTGAAACCCCAGCCTTTGCATTCCAGCCCTGTCCCTGAACCCGTCTAATTCCAGTTTTTGTCCCCAGCCTTGGTCTTCCAGGCCTGGCCCTGAACCTTTCTCTTCACACTTTTGCCGCCCTAGCCTCAGCCCAATCTTTGCCTTAAAAGCCTGGCCCTCCAATCTTTTCCTTCCAGGCCTGACCCCCAGGCTTTGCCTTCCAGACCTGGTCCCGAAACCTTCTCCTTTCAGTTTCAACCCCCTTTCAGGCAATGTCCCAAATCCTACTTGTTCCGTGTTCCGCCCCCCCCAGCCTTTGGCTTCCGGGCCTGGGCCTGAACCCTTCTTCTTCCAGTTTTGGCGCCCCCCTTTGCCTTCCAGTCCTGACCCCCCAGCTTTTTCATTCCAGGCCTGGCCCTCCGGCTTTTGCCACACAGGTCTGGTCCCGAACCCTTCTCGTTCCAGTTCTGGCCCCCCAGACTTTGACTTCCAGGTCTGGCCCCAAACCCTTCTCTTTCCAGTTTTGCCCCCACACCCCCCTGCCCCACAGTCTTTGCTTTCCAGGCCTGGCCCCAAACCCATCTTATTCAATTTTTGCCTGCACAGTCTTTGCTTTCCAAGCCTGGCACCCCAGCCATTGCCTTCCAGGCGTGGTCTACTCTTTCCAGTTTTGCCTTTGCTTTTCAGGCCTGGCCGCGAACGCTTCTTTTTCCAATTTTAGCCCCTGAGCCTTTGCCTTCCAGGCCTCTCCCCAAACGCTTCTCGTTCCAGGCCTGGCACCCTAGCCTTTGCCTTCCAGGCCTGACCCCACCAGCCTTTGTCTTCCAGCCATGGCCCCGTACCCTTGTCTTTCCAGTTTCTCCTCACCAGCCTTTGCATTCCAGTCCTGGCCCCAAACCCATCTCATTCCAGGCCTTGCCTCCCAGCCTTGTCTTCCAGGCCTGGTACCCCAACCTTTGCTTTCCATGCCTGGCCCCGAACCCTTCTCTTTCCAATTTTGGCTCCACAGCCTTTAACTTCAAGGCCGTGCCCTGAACCCTCTTCATTTCAGTATTGGCCCCCCAAACTTTGCCTTCCAGGCCTGGCCCTGAACTCTTCTCATTCCAGTTTTGCCCCCCTGCCTATACCCTTCAAGCCTGACACTCCAGCCTTTGCATTCCAGGCCTGTCCCTGAACCCTGCTCATTCTACTTTTGGGTCCCCAGCTTTTGCCTTCCAGGCCTGGCCCTGAACCTTTCTCGTTCTAGGCCTGGCCTGCCAGTCTTTGTATTCGAGGACTGGCCCCAGACCTATCTCTTCACAGTTTTGCAGCCCCAGCCTCAGCCTTCCAGGGCTGACCCCGTACCCTTCTCCTTCCAGGTTTGGCCCCCCCAGCCTTTGTCTTCCAGGCCTGGGCCTGAACCTTTCTCTTCACAGTTTTGCTGCCCCAGGCTCAGCCTTCCAGGGCTGATCCATACTCTTCTCCTTCCAGTTTAGGCCCCCAGCCTTTGCCTTCCAGTCCTGGCCCTGAACACCTCTCTTTCCAGGTCTTGCTCCCCAGCCTTTGTCTTCTAGTCCTGGCCCCCCAGCTTTTGCATTCCAGGCCTGGCCCTCCAGGCTTTGCCTTCCAGACCTGGCCCCGATCCCTTCTCATTCCAGTTTTGGCTCCCGAGATTTTGCCTTCCAGACCTGTCCCCGAAATATTCTCTTTCCAGCTTTGTCCCCCAACCCCCCACCGGCCTTTGCATTCCAGGCCTGGCCCCAATCTTTTTTCGTTCAAGTTTTGGCCCTCCTGCCGTTGCCTTCCAGGCCTGGCCCCGATCCCTTCTCATTACAGGCCTGCCTTCCCAGATTTTGCCTTCCAGGCCTGGACCCGAACACTTGTCATTCCAGTTTTGGCTCCCCAGCCTTTGACTTCAAGGTCTGGCTCTGACCCCTTCTCGTTTCAGTTTTGGCCTCACAATCTTTGCCTTCCAGGCCTGGTCCCCCAGCCTTTGTTTCCAGGCTTGAGGATGAATCCTTCTTGTTCCTGGTTTGGCCCCCCAGCATCTGCCTTCCAGGTCTGGGCCCCCAGTTGTTGATTTCCAGGCCTGGGCCTGAACTATTCTCTTTCCACTTTTGGTCCCCAGCCTTTACCTTCGAGGCTTGGCCTCGATCCTTTCTCCTTCTAGTTATGGGCCCCGACCTGAACCCTTCACTTTTCAGGTTTGGTCCCCTATTCTTTGCTTTCCAGTCCTGGACCCAAACACTTCTTGTTCCAATTTTGGCCACCCAGCTTTTGCCTTCCAGGCCTAGCTGCCCAGCTGTTGCTTTCCAGGCTGGGCCAGAACTATTCCAGTTTTGCCTCCCACCAGCCTTTGCCTTCCAGGTTTGGCCTCGATCCTTTCTCCTTCCAGTTACAGCCCCTTAGCCTCTGCCTTCCAATTCTCATTCCTGTTTTGGTCCCCCACCCTTTACCTTCCAGATCTGGCCCTGAAACCTTCTCGTGCCCTGAAACCTTCTCGTTCCTGTTTTGGTCCCCTAGCCTTTGCTTTCCTGGCCTGGCCCCAAACCCTTTTCGTTTCAGTTTTGGCACCCAACATTTGCTTTCCAGGCTTGACTCCCCAACCTTTTCCTTCCTGGCCTGGTCCCCCAGCCTTTGTCTTCCCAGCTGGCTACAAACCCTTCTTGTTCCAGGCCAGGCCCCCTGGCCTTTGCCTTCCAGGCATAGACCCCAGCCAATGTCTTCCAGGCATGGTCCCAAACCCTTCTCTTTGCAGTTTTGCCCCCTCCCCCCATCCTTTGTCTTCCACGCCTTGTCCCATGCCCTTCTCATTCTAGTTCTGGCCTGCCATCCTTAGCCTTCCAGACTTTTCCCTGAACCCTTCTTATTCCATTTTTTGCATTCCAGGCCAAGCCCCAGACCCTCTCATTCCAGTTTTGCCCCCCTGCCCCACCCCACCCCGGCAGCCTTTGCCATCCAGATCTGTCCCCGAACCCTTCTCATTCCAGTTTTGGACCCCAATAATTTGCATTCCAGGCCTGGTTTCGAACTCTTCTTGTTCCAGTTTTGGCCCCCCAGCCTTCGACTTCCAGGCCTGGCCCCTCAGCCTTTGTCTTCCAAACCTCGCCCCAAACACTTCTCATTCTAGTTTTAGCCCTCCAGTCTTTGTCTTCCAGGACTGGTTCTGAACCCTTCCCATTCCAGTTTTGGCCACCCAGCCATTGCCTTCCAGGCATGCCCCCCCCCCCCCCATCTTTTGCTTTCCGGGCCTGGCTCCCCAGCTTTTATCTTCCAGGCCTTGCCCTGAACCCTTCCGGTTACAGTTTTGGCCTCCCAGCTTTGCCTTCCAGCCCTGGCCCCAAATCCTTCTCGTTCCATTTTTGGCCCCCAAACCTTTTGAGGCCTGGCCTGGCCTGGCGCTCCATCCTTAGCCTTTCAACCCTGGCTCCCAAGCCTTTGCCTTCCTGGCCTGCCCCAAACCCTGGTCTTTTCAGAATTGGCCACCCAGCCTTTGCATTCCAGTCAAGACACTGAACCCTTCCCGTTCCAGATTTGGCCTTCCTGCCTTTTCCTTCCAGGCCTGACCCCAAACCCTTCTCGTTCAGGTTTTGGCCCCCAGCCTTTGCCTTCTAGGCCTGGCCTACAAGTCTTTGCCTTCCAAACCTGGCCCTAAACCCTTCTCATTTCAGTTTTGGACTCCAAGTCTTTGTCTTTCAGGCCCAGCCCTGAACCCTTCTTGCTGCAGTTTTGGCCCCCCAGACTTTGCCTACCCAGCCTGTCCCCGAACCCCCTCCTTCAAGGCCTGGCCCCCCAGTCTTTGCCTTCCAGGACTGACCCCAAACTTTTCTCTTTCCACTTTGTCTCCTGCACACCCCCTCCACCCCCAAGCCTTAACCATACAGACCTGGCTCCGAACCCTTCTCGTTCCAGTTTTGGCCACCCAGCCGTTGCCTTCCAGGCATGGCCCCCCATCCTTTGCCTTACAGGCCTGGCTCCCCAGCCTTTATCTTCCAGGCCTTGCCCTGAATCCTTCCGGTTACAGTTTTGGCCTCCCAGCTTTGCCTTCCAGCTCTGACCCCAAACTTTTCTCGTTCCAAATTTGGCCCCCAGGTTCTGCCTCCCAGGCCTAGCTCCAAACCCGTTGAGTTCCAGGTTTGGCTCCCCAGCACCTGCCTTTCAGGCCTGGCACCCCAGGATTGGTATTCCAGGCCTGGCCTCGAACATTTCTCATTCCAGTTTTGCTCCCCGCCCCTCCAAGCCTTTGACTTCCAGACCTGGTCCAGAACACTTCTCGTTCCAGTTTGGTCTCCGAGTCCTTGCTTTCCATACCTGGCCTTGAATCCTTCTCGTTCTAGGCCTGGCTCCCCAACCTTTGCCTTAAAGGCTTGTCCCCCCCAGCCTTTACCTTCCAGGCCTGGCCCTGAACCCTTCCCTGTCCAGTTTTGGCCCTCCAATCTTTGCCTTCCAGGCGTGCCCCCGAACCATTCTTGTTCCACACCTGGTCCCCCAGGCTTTGCTTTCCAGGACTGGCCCAGAACTCTTCTCATTCGTTTTGGCCCCTCAGTCTTTGCCTTCCAGATCAGGATCGCAAGCTCTTCTCGTTCCACTTTTGGCCCCCCAGTCTTTCACTTCCAGGCCTCGTCCCGAACCCATCTGTTTTGAGTACTGACCTCCAGCCTTTGCCTTCCAACCCTGGCCCTGAATATTCTCGTTGCAGTTCTGGCACTCCAACCTTAGCCTTTGAGGCCAGGCCCCCAAGCTTTTGCTTTCCAGGCCTGGGCCCGAACCCTTCTCATTTCAGTTATGGCCTCCTAGTCTTTGCCTTCCAGGCCTGGCCTGAACTCTTCTCATTCCAAGACTAGACACCAGCCTTTGCCTTCTAGGCTTGGCCCTGTACCCTTGTTCAAAGCCTGACCCCTCAGCCTTTGCCTTCGAGGCCTGGCCCCGAACCTGTTTCGTTCCAGTTTTGCCCCCCACAGCCTTTGCTTTCCAGGCCTGACTCTAAACCCTTCTCTTTCCAGTTTCCCCCCCCCCCCAGAATTTTCCAACTGGGCCTGGCCCTGAAACCTTCTTGTTATAGTTTTGGCCTCCCAGCCTTGGCCTTCCAGGCCTAGACTCCCAGGATTTGCCTTCCAGGCCTGACCCTGAACCCTTCTCGTTTCAGTTTTGGGCCCCCAGTCTTTGACTTCCAGGCCTGGCCCCAAACCATTCTCTTTCCAGTTTTGCCACCCCCCAGCCTTTGCCTTCCAGATCTTGCCCTAAACCTTTCTCGTTCCAATTTTGGCCCCCGAGTCTTTACCTTCCAGGTCTGGCCCCCCAGCCTTTACCTTCCAGGCCTGGTCCCGAACCTGTCTCATTCCAGTTTTGTACCACCCCCCCACTCCCGCCTTTGCCTTTCAGGCCTGACCCCAAACCCTTCTCTTTCCAAGTTTGGTCTCCCAACCTTTGCCTTCCAGTCGTGGCCCCAAACCCTTCTCTTTCCAGTTTTGGTCCCCCTGGCTCTGCCTTCCAGACCTGGCCCTGAAACCTTCTCTTTCCAGGTTTGGCGTCCCATCCATTGCCTTCCAGGCCTGGCCCCAAACCATTCTCTTTCCAGTTTTATCCCCCAAGCTTTTGCCTTCCAAGCCTAGCCCTGAACCCTTCTCGTTCCAGTTTTGGCCCCTCAGCCTTGCCCTTCCAGGCCTGGCCTGAAACCTTCTCGTTTCAGGCCAAGCCCCCCAACCTTTGCCTTTCAGGCCTGGCCACTCAGCTTTTGCTTTCCAGGCTTGGCCCCGAACCCTTCTCTGTCCAATTTTGGCCACCTAGTCTTTGCCTTCCAGACCAGGCCCGGGACCCTTCTCTTTCAGGTTTTGGACCCCAGTCTTTGCCTTCCAGGCCTGGCCCCAAACTCTTCTCCTTCTAGGTTTGTCCACCCAGGCTTTGACTTCCAGGCCTGGTCCGGGAATCTATCTATTTCCAGTTTTGACCTCCAGACTTTCCCTTCCAGGCCTGGCCCCAACCATTCTTGTTGCAGTTATGGCCCTCCAGCCTTAGCCTTCCAGGCCAGGTCTCCCAGGCTTTGCCTTCCAGGCCTTGCCTTGAACCCTTCTCTTTCCGTTTTGGCCCCCAAGTCTTTGCTTTCGAAAGCCAGGCCCGAACCCTTCTCATTCAGCTTTTGGCCCCCCAGCATTAGCCTTCCAGGCCTGTTCCCAAAGCCTTCTCGTTCAAGTGTTAGCCCCCAGCCTTTGTCTTCCAGGCCTGGCTTGCTAGACCTTGCCTTTCAGGCCTGGCCCGCTAGACTTTGCCTTTCAGGCCTGGCTCCCCAGCCTGGCCCGAACCCTTCTCGTTGAGTTTTAGCCCCCCAGCCTTTGCCTTCCAGGCCTGTTCCCAAACTCTTTTCGTTCCAGTTTTGCCCGCCCCCCCACCAGCCTTTGCCTTCCAGGCCTGGCACTGAATCCTTCGTGGTCCAGGCCTGGCCTCCCAGCCTTTGACTTCCAGGCCTAGCTCTGAAGCATTCTCTTTTCAGTTTTGCCCCCCCCCCCCCCGCAGCCTTGTCTTCCTATCCTGGACCTCAGCTATTGCCTTCCAGTCCTTGCCCCAAACTCTAATCAATCCACACCTGGCCCCCCAGCTTTAGTCTTCCAGGCCTGGCTCCGAACCCTTCTTGTTCCACTTTTGGCCCTCCCAGCTTTTGCCTTCCTGGCCTGGACCCGGACCCTTCTCGTTCCAGGCCTTGCTCCCCAGAATTTGCCTCCCAGGCCTGGCCCTGAACCCTTCTCTTTCCAGGTTTTGGCTTCACAGACTTCTTTTTTCCAGGCCTGGCCCCGAGCCCTTCTCGTTCCAGTTTTGGCCCCCCAACCTTTGCGTTCTAGGCCTAGACTCCCGGCCTTTTCCTTCGGAGCCTGGCCCTGAAACCTTCTCGTTATAGTTTTGCCCCCACAGCCTTTGCCTTCCAGTCCTGTCCCTGTACCCTTCTCGTTCCATTAATTCCCCCCACCAGCTTTTGCCTGCCAAATTTGACCCTGAACTCTTCTCGCTCCAGTTTTGTCCCCCGAGGTTTCACATTCCAGGACGGACCCGAAACCTTCTCGTTCCAGTTTTGCCCCCAACCCCCAGCCTTTGCCATCCATACCTGGCCCCCCAGCCTTTATCTTCCAGGCCTGGCCCAGAACCTTTCTTGTTCAAGTTTTGGTATCATTCTCTTTCCAGACCTGGCATCCTAGACTTTGCCTGCCAGCCCTGGGCCCCCAGCCTTTATATTTCAGGCCTGTATACAAACTCTTCTCTTTTCAGTTGTGCCCTCCAAGTCTTTGCCTTCCGGACCTGCCCCCGTACTCTTCTCGATCATTTTGGCCCCCCAGCCTTTGCGTTCCAGGCCTGGCTGTGAAACCTTCTCATTCCAGTTTTGGCGTCCCAACATTTGTCGTCCCGTCCTGGCCCCGAAAGCTTCTCGATCTAGGCCTGACCCCCAGCTTTTGCCTTCCAATCCTGGCCCCGAACCTTAATTGGTCCACACCTGCCCCCCAACCCCAGTCTTTGCTTTCCAGGCCTGGCTGAACTCTTTTCCTTCGACACCTAGCCCTCCAGCCTTTGCCTCCAGGCCCCGCCCGCCCCAGGCTTTATCTTCCAGGCCTGGCCCAGAACCCTTCTTGTTCAAACTTTGGTCTCGTTCTCTTTCCAGGTCGGGCACCATAGACTTTGGCTGCTAGGCCTGGCACCCCAGCCTTTGTATTCCAGGTCTGGCTACAAACTCTTCTCTTTCCAGTTGTGACACCCCAGCTTTGGTGTTCCAAGCCTGGCCCCGAACCACTCATTCATTCAATAGCATTTATTGAGCGCTTACTATGTTCAGAGCACTGTACTAAGCAATTGGAATTCGGCAACAAATAGAGAGAATACCTGCCCAGTGACGGGCTCAAAATCTAATCGGGGAAGACAGCAGAGCAAAACAGAACCTAACAAAAACAAGACAACATTATCACAATAAATAGATTCAAGTACACCTCATTAGCAAACTAAATAGGGTTATAAAATATATGCAAATGAGCACATGGCTGAGGGGAGGGGTAGGGGAAGGGAAGGAGCAGAGGGAAAGGGGGCTTAGCTGAGGGGAGGTCAAGGGAAAAGGGAGAAGAGCATAGGGCGGAGGGGGAGCAGAGAGGGAGCAGAGGGAGCAGAGGGAAAAGGGGTAGCTCAGTCTGGGAAGGCCTCTTGGAGGGGGTGAGCTCTCAGTAGGGCTTTGAAGAGGGAAAGAGAGTTAGTTTGGCGGAGGTGAGGAGGGAGGGCATTCCAGGACAGTGGGAGGACGTGTCCCAAGGGTCGATGGCGGGATAGGCATGAACGGGGGACGGTGAGAAGGTGAGCGGCAGAGGAGCAGAGCGTGCAGGGTGGGTGCAGGGTGCAGTAGAAAGCGAGAAGGGAGGTGAGGTAGGAGGGAGCAAGGTGATGGAGAGCTTTGAAGCCAAGGGTGAGGAGTTTTTGTTTCGTGCAGAGATTGATAGACAACCACTGGAGGTTTTTAAGGAGGGGAGTGACATGCCCAGAGCGTTTCTGCAGGAAGATGATCCGGGCAGCGGAATGAAAAATAGACTGGAGCGGGGAGAGACAGGAGGAAGGGAGATCAGAGAGAAGGCTGACACAATAATCCAGCCGGGATATTATGAGAGCTTGGACCAACATCATAAGCCATTTGGACGGAGAGGAAAGGGTGGATCTTGGCGATATTGTAAAGGTGAGATTGGTAGCAGTTGGTGACAGATTAGATATGTGGGGTGAATGAGAGACTTGAGTCAAGGATGATCTCAAGGCTGCGAGCTTGAGAGACGGGAAGGATGGTCATACCGTCCACAGTGACAGAGAAGTCAGGAAGAGGAGAGGGAAGATAAGGAGCTCAGTTTAGGAATGTTGAGTTTTAGGTGGGGGGCAAACATCCAGGTGTAGATGTCCTGGAGGCAAGATGAGATACGAGCCTGAAGGGAGGAGAGAACAGGGGAGAAGATGTAGATCTGTGTGTCATCTGCATAGAGATTATAGTTGAAGCCATGGGAGCTAATGAGTTCACCAAGGGAGTGAGTACAGATGGAGAACAGAAGAGGGACAAGAACTGACCCTTGAGGAACCCCTACAGTTAGTGGTTGGAACGGGGAGGAGGAGCCCGCGAAGGAGACTGAGAATGAATGGCCAGAAAGATAAGAGGAGAAACAGGAGAGGACGGAGTCCGTGAAGCCAAGGTGAGATGAGGTGTGGAGGAGACGGGGATGGTTGACAGTGTCAAAGGCAGCTGAGAGGTCAAGGAGGATTCGGATAGAGTAGGGACCATTGGATTAGGCAAGAAGGAAGTCATGGGTGACCTTTGAGAGAGCAGTCTCGGTGGAGTGGAGGGGACAGAAGCCAGATTGGACGGGGCCCAGGAGAGAATTGGAGTTGAGGAATTCAAGGCATCGAGTGTAGACGACTCGTTCTAGGAGTTTGGAAAGGAAGGGTAGGAGGGAGATAGGGCGAAAACTGGTAGGGGAAGTGGGATCGAGAGAGGGTTTTTTTAGGATAGGGGAGACATGGGCATGTTTGAAGGTAGAGGGGAAGGAGCCATTGGAGAGTGAGTGGTTAAAGACAGAAGTTAAGGAGGGGAGGAGGGAAGGGGCGATGGTTTTTACAAGGTGAGCAGGAATGGGGTCCGAAGCACAGGTGGAGGGGGTGGCACTTGCGAGGAGGGAGGAGATCTCTGAGGATACTGCAGGGAAGGATGGGAAAATAGGAGAGAGGTTTGGGGGGGAGCAGAAGTGGGAGAGGTGACTTTGGGGAGCTCAGACCTGATTATGTTAATTTTCTTGATGAAGTAGGTGGTCAGATCGTTGGGGGTGAGGGATGGGGGCGGGGGGAGGAACAGGAGGCTTGAGGAGAGAGTTAAAAGACCGGAACAATTGGCGGGGGCGATGGGCATGGACGTTAGTGAGGGAAGAAAAGTAGTTTTGCCTGGCAGAGGAGAGAGCAGAGTTAAGGCAGGAAAGGATAAATTTGAAATGAATAAAGTTGGCTTGGTGCTTGGACCTTCGCCAGCAGTGCTCAGCAGCTAGAACATTAGAGCGAAGGAGGCAGACAGAGGCAGAGATCCAGGGCTGCGGGTTAGTGGAGCGAGAGCGGTGGAGTGAAAGGGGGGCGAGAGAGTTGAGATGACTAGAGAGGGTGGAGTTGAGAGCGGTAACCTGATCATCGAGAGTAGGAAGAGAGGATAGGTACGCAAGGTGGGGAGAGAATCTTTGGGAAGAGAGTGGAGGTCTTTGTGAGGGAGTAATACAGATTTGCAGGGGGAGAGAGTGTGAGAGAGGAGGCAGGTGAGAAGGTTATGGTCCGAGAGAGGGATTTCGGAGTTGATGAGGGAGGAGATAGCACATCTGTAAGAATTGATGAGATCGAGGGTGTGACCAAGTTGGTGAGTGGGCGAGCTGTGGTGGAGCAGGAGGTTGGCCAAGTCAAGGAGTGATAGCAGGTGGGTGGCATAGGAGTCACCGGCTACATCCATGTGTATGTTGACGTCCCGAGGATCAGAGTGGGCAGAGAGAAGGAGAGAAGGGATGTGAGAAAGGGGTCAAGGTGGTTGAAGAAGTTAGAAGTGGGACCAGGAGGTCGGTAGGTGACAGCTACAAGAATCTGGAGGGGGTGGTAGAGGCGAATAACATGGGCTTCAAAGGAGGGCAAGGAGAGGGAAAGGGGGAGGAGGGATAGTGTGGAAGGGGTATTGGGGTGAGAGAAGGAAGCCGACACCTCCTCCTTTTCCGATGGGTCTGGGGGAGTGGAGAAGGAGAGGCCATCACTGGAGAGAGCAGCAGAAGAGACCGTGTCTTAAGGAGTAAGCCAGGTCTCTGTAAGGGCGAGGAGGAGGAGAGAGCGGGAAAGGAAAAGGTCAAGGATGAAAGGTAGTTTATCTGTAATGGAGCGGGGATTCGAAAGGCCACACTTGACAGCAGATGTGGGTGCAGAGAAGGGTGGAGGAGGGAGCGGGGGGAGGGGAGGGTTTGGATGGGAATGAGATGGCGAGGGTCTAGTGGGGAGAAGGGGATGAGGCGTGGTGGTGGGACAGAAGGATTGGGATGGAGCGTGGGCAGGGAAGAGAGGAGAGGAGGGGTGGGAGGAGGGGGTTTGGTGGAGAGGAGAGCAAGGGGAGGGGGATGAGGATTGGCGCTGGTAAAGTGGGGTTCTAGGGCGGAGGAAGGGAGTAGGGAGGAGGCAGAGGAGAGAGCGGGAAAGAGCTGGGCGGGAGAGGGGAAGGGGAAGTTGAGGATTGGGGGGGCAGATGGGAGGATGGGGCTGGAAGGACATGGTGAGGTGACCCTTTTCGTTCCATGCCTGGTCCCCAAGCCTTTATCTTCCAGGCTTTGCTTCCCAGCCTTTATCTTCTAGGCCTGGCCCAGAACCCTACTTGTTCAAGTTTTGGTCTCATTCTCTTTCCAGACCTGGCATCCTAGCCTTTGCCTGCCAACCTTGGTCCCCCAGCCATTGCCTTCCAGGCCTGGCCACGAACCCTTCTCTTTCCAGTTTTGGTCCCCCAGCCTTTGCCTTCCAAGCCTGGCCCCCCAGTCGTCACCTTTAGGTCTGGCCCCAAATGCTTCTTGTTCCAGGCCTGGACCCCTACCGTTTTCTTCCAGGCTAGGCCGACAAGACTTTGTCTTCTAGGCTTGGTCCCGAACTTTTCTCTTTCCATTTTTGGCCCACCGCCCAACCTATCCCTTCCAGTCCTGTCCCCGTACCCTTCTCATTCCATTAATTCCCTCCTGTTTCAAGTTTTTACCTCCTGCCTTTGACTGCCAGGCCTGGTCTCCCAGCCTTTGCCTTCCAGACTTGGGCTCAAAGCCTTCTCCTCCAGGCTTTGCTTTCCAGGCCTGGCTCTGAATCTTTCTCCTTCAAATTTTGGCCCCCCAGCCATTGCCTTCCAGGCCTGGCGCTGAACCTTTCTCTTTCAAGTTTTAGCCCCCAAGCCTTTGCCTTTCAAGCCTCTCCCCGAACCCTTCTGTTTCCAGTATTTGCTCCCCTGCCTTTGCCTTCCAAGCGAGGCCCCGGACCTTTTTTTTCCAGCTTTGGCCCCCGTCAGTCTTTGCCTTCCAGGCTTGGCCGCCAAACCCTTCTCATTCTACCTTTGGTTTCCCAGTGTTTGCCTCCTAGGACTGGCCCCAAACCCTTCTTGTTCCAGGCCTGTGTCCCCAGCATTTGACTTCCAGACATGGCCCCAAACCCATCTCTTTCCAGTTTGGGCCCACAAGCCTTTGCCTTCCAGGCCTGCCCCGAGCCTTCTCGTTGCAGGTTTGGCCTTCCAGCCTTAGCCTCCCAGGCCAGGGCCCCAAGACTCTGCCATCCCGGCCTGGCCCCTAACTCTTCTTGTACCAGTTTTGGCCCCCTAGCCTTGACCTTCCAGGCCTGGCCCCCCAGCATTTGCCTTCCAGGTCTTTCCCGAACGCTTCTCATTCCAGTTTTTGCCTCCCAGACTTTGTTTTCCAGGTCTGGCCCTGAACTTCTGTCCTTCCAGTTTTGGCCCTCCAGCCTCTGCCATCCAGGCCTGCTCTCCCGGCCTATGCCTTCCAGGCCTGGCCCTGAACCTTTCTCGTTCCTGTTTTGTACCCCAAGTCTTTCCCTTCCAGGTCTGTTACCAAAGCCTTCTTCTTCCAGTTTTGGCACCCCAGCCCTTGCCTTCCAGGCCTGGCCCAGAACCCTTCTCATTCCAGGCCTGGTCACCCAGTCTTTGCCTTCCAATCCTGACTCCCCAGCCTTTGTCTTCCAGGCCTGGCCCGAACCCCTCTGTTTTAAGTTTTGCCCCTCCAGCCTTCGCCTTCCAGGCCTGGTCCCGGACCCCTCTTTTTCCAGACCTTGCTCACCAGCCTTTGCCCTCCAAGCCTGGCCCCGAACCCTTCTCATTCCAGTTATGGTCCCCCCAGCCTTTGCCGTCCAGGCCTCGTGCCCCAGTCTTTCCATTCCAGGCCTGGCATCGACATCTTCTCATTCCAGTTTTGTGCCAGTCTTTGCCTTCCGTGCCTCGTGCCCCAATCTTTGCCTTCCAGGCCCCAAACTGAACTCTTTTCGTTCCAGTTTTAACCCTCCAGCCATTGCCTTCTATGCCTTGCCCCCCAGTCTTTGCCATTCAGGCCTGGCCCCCCAAGCCTTTGCCTTCCAGGCCTAGCCTCCCAGTCTTTGCCTTTCAGGCCTGCCCCGCCCTGCTCCCCAGCCTTTGCATTCCAGGCCTGGTCCCGAGCCCTTCTCATTCCAGTTTTGCCCTCTCCCCCTCCCCCAGCCTTTGCCTTCCAGGCTAGGTCCATAACCCTTCTCATTCGAGGCCGTGGTCCCCCAGCATTTGCCTTCCAGTCCTGGCCCTGAATCCATCTCATTTCAGGCCTGGCCCCTCAGCTTGCCTTACAGGCCTGACCCCCCAAACTTTGCCTTCTAGGCCAGTCTCAAACCCTCTCTTTAAAGTTTTGGCCCCCTTGCCTTTGTCTTCCAGGACTGACCCCAACCGCTTCTCACTCCAAGACTCATTGCCCAGTCTTTGCCTTCCAGCCCTGGCCCCGAATCCTTCTCGTTCCAGGCCAGGCCCCCATCCCTTTGCTGTCCTGGCCTGGCCCCGAACCCTGCTCGTTCCTGACCTGGCCCTCCACCCTTTGCCTTCTAGGCTTGTTCCTGAACCCTTCTTGTTCCAAGTCTAGCCCTTCAGGCCTTTGTCTTCCAGGCTGGCTCTGCACCCTTCTCGTTCCAGTTTTGGCAACCCAGCTTTTACCTTCCAGTTCTGGCCCCAAACCCTTCTCATTCCAGTTTTGCACCCCCAGGCTTTGCCTTTCAAGCCTGGCCCCATAGCCTTTGCCTTCCAGGCTGGCTCCAAGCCCTGCTATTTCCAGTTTTGGCCCCAGCTTTTGTGTTACAGTCCTGGCCCCAAGCCATTCTCTTTCCTCAGGCCTTGCCTTCCAGGGGTGGCCCCCGAACCCTTCTCTTTCCAGGTATAGCTCCCAGCATTTGCCTTCCAGTCATGGCCCCAAACCCTTTTCATTCCAGTTTTAGCCCCTAAGACTTTGCCTTCCAGGCCTGGCCTCCAAGTCTTTGCCTTCCAAGCCTGGCCCTAAACCCTTCTCGTTTCAGTTTTGGACTCCAGGTCTTTGCCTTTCAGGCCTAGCCCTGAGCCTCTCTTGTTGCAGTTTTGGCCCCCAAACCTTTGCCTACCCGGCCTGGCCCCGAAGCCCCTCCTTCAAGGCATGGTCCCCCATCCTTTGCCTTCCAGGCCTGGGTCCCCAGCCTTTATCTTCCAGGCCTTGCCCTGAACCTTCCAGTTCCAGTTTTGGTCTCCCAGCTTTGCCTTCTAGCCCTGGCCCCGAACCCTTCTCATTCCAAATTTGGCCACCCAGGTTCTGCCTTCCAGACCTAGCTCCAAACCCCGTTTAATTCTAGGTTTGGCCCCCCAGCATTTGCCTTTCAGGCCTGGCACCCGGGGTTTGGCATTCCAGCCCTGGTCTCGAATATTTCTCGTTCCAGTTTTGCCCCCACCCCTGCCCCCCAAGTCTTTGCCTTCCAGGCCTGGCACGCCAGCCTTTAACTTCCAGGCCTGACACCGAACCATTCTCATTCCAGTTTTGGCCACACATCTTTTGCCTTGCAGGCCTGGCCCTGAACCTTTCTCCTGCCAGTGTGGGCCGCCCAACCTTTGCCTTGGAGGCCTGGTCCCAAACCCTTCTCATTCCAGGTTGGTCTTCCCAGTCTTTGCCTTCCAGTTTTGCCCCCTCAGCCTTTGCCTTGCAAGCCGGCCCCAAACCCTTCTTGATCATGGTTTGCACCCCAACCTTTGCCTTGAATGCCAAGGCCCAAACCCTTCCCGTACCAGTTTTGGCCCCCAGCCTTTACCTTCCATGCCTGGACACAAATCCTTCTCTCTCCAGTTTTGGCCCCCCAGCATTTGACTTAGAGGCCTGGCCCCGAACCCTTTCTCCTTCCAGGTTTGGCCCCCAAGCCTTTGCTTTCCACAGCTGGCCCCAAACCCTTCTCATTCCAGTTTTGGCTCCCCAGCCTTTGCCTTCAAGGCTTGGCCCTATACCCTTCTTCCAGTTTTGGTCCTCAGCCCTTGCATTCTGTTCCCGAATTGCACATTCCAAGCGCTTAGTACAGTGCTTTGCACATAGTAAGTGCTCAATAAATACTATTGCTCAATAAATCCTATTGAATGAATGAATGAATTCCAGGCCTTTCCCCGAACCCTTCTGGTTCCACACCTTGCCCCACAGCCTTCCAGCCCAGGCCCTGAACCTTTCTCCTTCCAGTTTTGACCTCCCAGCCTTTGCCTTCAAGGCCTGGCCCCAGGTCTTTGCTTACCAGGCCTAGCCCTGAACTCTTCTTGTTCCACTTTTGGCCGCCCAGCCTTTGTCTTCCATTCCTGACACCCCAACCTTTGCATTTCAGGCCTGGACCTTCAGCCTTTGCCTTCCAGGTACCTGTCCCTGAACTTTTCTCTTTCCAGTTTTGGCTCCACTGCCTTTGCCTGCTAGGCCTGGTCCCGAATCCTTCTCGTACCACGTTTTGCCCCCGACCCAGCCTTTGCCTTCCCAGGCTGGCCCCTAACCCTTTTCTTTCCACTTTTGGCCCCCCAGCCTGATCCTTACAGGCCCAGCCCCAAACTCTTTTCCTTCCAGTTCCCTCCCCAACCCCCCACCCAAGCCTTTGCATTCCAGGCCTGGTTCAGAAAACTTCTTGTTCCAGTTTTGCCCCCCATCCTTTGCCTTCCAGAGCTGGCCCCGAACCCTTCTTTTCCCAGTTTTCGTTGCCGAGCCTTTGCCTTCCAGGCTTGACACTCCAGCCTCTGCCTTCCAGGTCTGGCCCCAAATCTTTTCGTTAAAGTTTTGGCCTCCCAGCCTTTGCCTTCCAAGCCTAGGCCCCCAGCCCTTGCCCCCCAGTAATGGCCCCAAACCCTTCTCTTTCCATTTTTGGCCACCCAGGCTTTGCCTTCCAGGCCTGGTCCCGAACCCTTCTCGTTTCACTTTTGGTCTCCCAGCCTTTGCCTTCCAAGCCCGTTACCCTAGCCATTGCTTACCAGGCCGGGCCACGAACCCTTCCCATTCCAGTTTTGGCCCCCCAGTCTTTGCCTTCAAGGCCTGGTCCAGAAAAGTTTAGTTCCAGGCCTGGCCCCTAAGTCCTTGTCTTCTAGGCATGGCCCGAACCCTTCTCATGCCAGTTTTACCCTGCCTGCCTTGGCATTCCAGGCTTGGCCATGAAACCTTCTCGTTCCATTTTTGTCCTCCCATCCTTTGTCTTCCAGGCCTGGCTCCAAACCCTTCACATTCCCGTTTTGGCCTCCCAGCCTTTGCCTTCCAGGCCTGGCTCCGAACTCTTCTTGTTCGAGTTCGAGTTTTGGCCCCCCAGACTTTGCATTCCAGGCCTGGCCCAGAACCCTTCTTTTTCTAGCTTTGGCCCCACAGTCTTTGCCTTCCAGACCTGGCCTTGAATACTTCTTGTTCTTGTTTTGTCCCTCCAGCCTTTGTCTTCCTGGCCTGGCACCCCATGCTTTGCCTTGCAGGCGTGGCCCCGAATTTTTCTCATTCCAGTTTTGACCTCACAGTCTTTGCCTTGCAGGTCTGGTCTCCCATCCTTCGATGTCCTGGTCTGGTCCCCATACCCTTCTCGTTCCAGTTTTGGCTCCCCTGCCTTTGGCTTCCAGGTCTGGCCCCGAACATTTCTCTTTCCAGGTTTGGCCTGCGAGTCTTTCCCTTTCAGGTCTGGCCCCAAATCCTTCTTGTTCCAGTCTTGGTCCCCCAGCCTTTCTCTTCCTGGCCTTGCGTCCCAGCTTTTGCCTTCCAGGCCTGGTCCCCCAGCCTTTGCCTTCAAGGTCTGGCCCCCCAGACATTGCCTTCCAGGCCTGGACACATAATCTTCTCGTTCCAGGTTTGCCCCCCCAGCCTTTGTCTTCCAGGCCTGGACCCAAACCCTTCTTGTTCCACGCCTGGCTCCCTGGCCTTTGGCTTCCAGCTCTGGCCCTGAACCTTTCTGGTTCCTGTTTTGGCCCCCCAGCCTTTGCCTTCCAGGCCTAGTCCCCCAGCCTTTGCCTTCCAGGCCTGGCCCCGAATGCTTCTCATTCCAGGCCTGGACCCCTAGTCTTTGCCTTCCAGTCCTGGCAGTCCAATTTTTGTCTTCTAGGCCCGGACTCGAACCCGTCTCATTCCACACCTGTCTCCCCAGCCTTTGGCATCCAGCCCTGGCCCTGAACCCTTCTCGTTCCTGTTTTAGCCCCGCAGCCTTTGCCTTTGAGACCTTGTTCCGAACCCTTCTTGTTCCAGTTTTGGCCCCCAAGACTTTGAATTCAGGGGCTGGCCCTGAACCCTTCACATTCCATTTTTCACCCCACAGCCTTTGCCTTCCAGGACTGGGCCCGAACCCTTCTCTTTCCACTTTTGGTCCCTCAGCCTTTGCCTTCCAACCTGGGTTCCCCAGCCATTGCCTTCCAGGCCTGGCCATGAACACTTCTCGTTCCAGTTTTGGACCCCCAGGCTTTGCCTTCAATGTCTGGTCCCAAACGGTTGTAGTTCCAGGGCTGGCCCCCAAGCCTTTGCCTACCAGGCTTGACCGCCCAGCCTTTGTCTTCCAGGCCTGGCCCCGAACCCTTCTCATTCCAGCTTTGCCCCGCCAGTCTTTGCCTTCCAGACTTGGCCCCGAAACCTTCTCATTCTATTTTCGACCTCTTACTCTTTGCCTTCCAGGCGTGGCACCGAACCTTTCTCGTTCCAGGCCTGGCCTCCCAGCCTTTGCCTTCCAGGCTTGGTCCTGAACTCTTCTTATTCCAGGCCTGGCCCCTGAACCTTTGCCTTCCAAACCTGACCCCAAACCCTTCTCTTTTCAGGTTTGGCCAATCTTTCCCTTTTCAGACCTGGCCACTAACCCTTCTGGTTCCAGGCCTGGCCTCCCAGCCTTTGTCTTCCAGGCCTGACCCCAGACTTTGCCTTCCAGGCCTGGCCCCGAACCCTACTCCTTCCTGTTTTGTCCCTCCAGCCCTTGCCTTCCAGGCCTGGCCCCGTACACTTTTCATTCCAGGTTTGCCCCGCCCCCCCCACCCTTTGCCTTCCAGGCCTGGCCCGAAACACTTCTCTTTCCAGTTTTTGGCCCCCGATCCTTTGACTTCCAGGCCTGGCCCCAAACCCTTCTCTTTCCATGCCTGGCACCCCAGCCTTGGCCTTCAAGGTAGGGCCCCACACTGTCCTCGTTCCTGTTTTGCCCTCCCAGCCTTCCTTGTTCCAGTTTTGCCCTCCCAGGCTTTGCCTTCTAGGCTTGGCTCCAAACCCTTTTCATTCCAGGCCTGAGCCACAGCCTTTGCCTTTCAGGCCTGGACTCAAACACTTCACGTTCCAGTTTTGGCCCCCCAACCTTTGCCTTCCAGGTCTGGCTTACCAGTCACTGCCTTCCAGGCCTGGCCCCGAACCCTTCTCTTTCCACGCCTGACCCCCCCTAGCCTTTGCCTTCCAGGCCTGGCCCCGAATCCATCTCGTTTCAGTTTTGGCTCCCCAGCATTTGACTTCCAGGTCTCGCCTGACCCTTCCAGTTCCAGTTTTGGCCCTCCAGCCTTTGTCTTCCAGGCCCGGCCCCGAACCCTTCTCTTTCCAGGCCGTCCCCCAGCCTTGGCCTTCCAGGCCAGGGACCCAAGCCTTTGCTGTCCTGGCCTGGCCCCAAACCTTTCTTGTTCCAGGCTTTGCCCCCCAGCCTTTGCCTTCCAGGCCTGACCCCAAGCCTTCTCATTCCTGTTTTGCCATCCCGGCCTTTGACTTCTAGACCTGACCCTGAACCCTTCTCTTTTCAGGTTTGACCTCCCAGGGTTTGCCTTCCAGGTCAGGCTTGGAAACATTCTCTCTCCAGTTTTGTCCCCGCCCCCCCCCCCCAGCCCTTGAAGGCAAGGCCAGCGCTTCTAGGCCTGGCACCGTACCCTTTTTGTTCTAGGTTTGCCCCCTCAACCTTTGCCTTCCAGGCTGGCGCAGAAGCCTTCATGTTCCATGCCTGGCCCCACAGCCTTTGCCTTCCAGCCCTTGCCCAGAACCCTTCTCGTTCCAGTTCTGGCCCCAAGCCTTTGCCTTCCAGGTAAGGTCCTGAAAATTTGTCGTTCCAGTTTTGGCCCCCCAGTCTTTGCCTTTCAGGCCTGGTCCCAAACCCTTCTTGTTCCACGTCTGGCACCCCAGCCTTTGCCTTCAAGGCAGGGTCCTAAATCCTTCTCATTCCAGTTTTGCCCTTCTTGTTCCAGGCCTTGCTCCCAAGCTTTTGCCTTCCTTGCCTGGCCCCCCAGCCTCTGCCTTCCAGGCCTGACCCCAAACCCTTCTCTGTCCAGGTTTGACCTCCCAACCTTTGCCTTTCAGGCCTAGACCTTCATTTTCCAGTTTTGGCCCCCTGGCTGTTGTTTGTCAGGCCTGGCTTCCCAGGCCTGGCTCCAAACCTTTCTCTTTCCATGCCTGGTGCCCCAGCCTTTGCCTTCTAGCCCTGGCCCAGAACCTTTCTTGTTCCAGTTTTGGCCCCCTAGCCTTTGTCTTCCAACCCTGGCCCCAAACTCTTTTCGTTCCAGTTTTGGCCCCCCAGTCTTTGCCTTCCAAGCCCAACAACGTACCCTTTTTGTTCCAGGTTTGCCCCCTCAACCTTTGCCTTCTAGGCCTGGCACGGAAGCCTTGTCCCCAAACCCTTCTTATTTCAGTTTTGGCCCCCCAGACTTTGCCTTCTAGATCAGGGCTCCCTGCCGTTGGTCTTCCAGGCATGGTCCTGATCCTTTCTTGTTCCAGTTTTGCCACCCCCCCCCAAGTCTTTACCTTCCAGGCCTGGCCCTCCAGCCTTTGCCTTCAAGGCCTGGTCCCAAACCCATTTCGTTCCAGTTTTGGACCCCCAGCATTCGTCTTCTAGGCCTGGCCATGAATGCATCTCTTTCCAGGCTTGGCCTCCCAGCCTTTGCCTTCAAGGCTTGCCCCCGGACCCTTTGCGTTCCAGTTTTGGCCACCCAGCCTTAGCATTCCAGACCTGGCCCCCCAGCCTTTGCCTTCCAGGCCTGGCCCCGAACCTTTCTCATTCCAGTTTTGGTGCCCCAAACTTTGACTTCCAGGCCTGGTCCCGAACCCTTCTGTTTCAAGTTTTGAGCTCCAACCTTTGCCTTCCAGGCCTGGCCCCGACCATTCTCGTTGCAGTTTTGGCCCTCAAGACTTAGCCTTCCAGGCCAGACCCCCGAGTCTTTGCCTTCCCGACCAAGACCCGAACTCTTCTATTTCCAGTTTTGAGCCCCCAGTTTTGCCATCCAGGCTGGGCCCCAAATCTTTCTCGTTACAGTTCTGGCCATCCAGCCTTTGCCTTCCAGGATTGGCCCCCGAACCTTTGCCTTTCAGGCTTGGCCCCACAGGCTTTGCCTTCCAGGTCTGACCCTGAACCCTTCTCTTTCCAGTACTGCCCCCCCGCAAGTCTGCCTTCCAGGCCTTGTCCCGAATCCTTCTCATTCCAGTTTTGCCACCCCAGCCTTTGCCTTCCAGACCTGGCCCCGAACCCTTCTCGTTCCACCTTTGGCCCCTCAGCCTTTGATTTCCAGGTCTGACCATCAAACCTTCTCGTTCCACGCCTGGCCCCCCATCCTTTACCTTCCAGGCTTGGTCACCCAGACTTTGCCCCCCAGGCCTGGCTCCGAACACTTCTCTGTCCAGTTTTGGCCCCTCAGTCTTTACCTTCTAGTCCAGGCCCCAAACCCTTCTCTTTCAGGTTTTGGACCTCCAAACTTTGTCTTCCAGTTGTGGCCCTGAACACTTCTCATTCTATTTTGATCTCCCAGGCTTTATCTTCCAGTCCTGGACCAGAACCTTCTTGTTCCAGTTTTGGGCCCCCATTCTTTGCCTTCCAGGCCTGGCCCCAAACGCTTCTCATTCTAGGCCTGGCAACCCAGCCTTTGCCTTCCAGGCCTGGCTTGGACCATTCTCACCGCAGTTTTGGCCCTCCAGCCTTAGCTTTCCTGGCCAGGCCCCCAAGCCTTTGCCGTCCAGTCCTGTCCCCGAGCCTTTCTCATTCCAGTTTGGCCCCCATAGCATTTGCCTTCCAGGCATAGCTCGGAACCCTTCTCCTTCCAGGTTTGGCCCCCTAGTCTTTGTCTTCTAGGCCTGGCCCCGACAACTTCTCGTTCCAGTTTTGGCTCTCCAGCCTTTGCCTTCAAGGACTGGCCCTGAACCCTTCTGCTTTCAGTAATGATCTCCAAATCATTGCCTTCGAGGCCTGGCCCCAAGCCCTTCACTTTCCAATTCTGTCCCCCCAGTCTTTGTCACACAGGCCTAGCCCCGAACCCTTCTCCTTCCAGTTAGGCCCCCCGTTTTTGCCTTCTAGGCCTGGCCCCCCAGTCTTTGCCTTCCAGCCTTGACCCAGAACCCTTCTCGTTCCAGTTTTGGCCCCCCAGCCTGTGCCTTCCAGGCCTGGCCCCAAACCCTTATCATACCACATTTCTACCCCCAGCCTTTGACTCCCAGGCATGGCCCCTAACCCTTCTCTTTCCATTTTTGGCTCCAAAGTATTTGCTTTCCATACCTGACCCCAAATCCCTCTCGATCCGGGCCTGGCCCCCCAACCTTTGCCTTCCAGGCCTGGGCCTTCCAGTCTTTGCCTTCCAGGCCTGTCTCCAAGCCCTTCTCTCTCCAGTTTTGCTTCCCTAGCCTTTGTGATACAGGCCTGGCCCCACAGACTTTGTCTTCCAGGTCTGGCCGCAAACCATTCTTTTTCCAGTTTTGCTCCCCCAGCCTTTGCCATCCCAGCCAGGCCCAAACCCTTTTCATTCCAATTTTGGGCTCCCAGCCTTTGCCGTTCGGCCTGGCCCCAAACCCTTCTCGTTCCAGGACTGGCCCCCCAGCTTTTGCCTTCCAGGCCTGGCACCGAACCCTTCTCGTTCCAGGCATGGCCCCCTAGCCTTTGCCTTCCAGTCCCCCCGCCAGCTTTTGAATACCTGGCCTGGCCCCAAACGCTTATTGCCCCTATTTTGACGCCCCATCCATTGCCTTCCAGTCCTGATCCCGGGCACTTCTCCTTACAGTTTAGGCCCACTTCCCTTTCCATTACAGGTCTTGTCCCCCAGCCTTTGCCTACCAGGCCTAGCTGTGAACAATTCGCATTCCAGTTTTGGCTGCCCAGCCATTACCTTCCCGTTCTGGCCCCGAACACGTCTCCTTCCTGTTTAGGCCCACTAGCCTTTGTCTTCCAGGTCTGGTCCCCCACCCATTAACTTCTAGTCCTGTTCCCTAACCCTTCTCATTCCAGTTTTGGCTCCCCAGGCTTTGCCTGTATACCCAGGCAAAGAACTCTCCTCATTCCAGTTTTTGCCCCCCAGGCTTTGCCTTCCAGGCTTTGTCCCCAAGTCCTGGCTTTCCAGTCCTGGCCGGGAACCCTTCTTGTTCCAGTTTTGGCCACCAAGCCTTTGCCTTCCAGACCTGGCCCCGAACCTGTCTCGTTCCAGTTTTGTCCACCCAAAAGTTGCCTTGCTGCCCTGTCCCTACAGCCTTTGCTTCCCAGGCCTGGCCTGGAACCTATATCCTTCCATTTTAGTCTCCCAGTCCTTCCAGGCCTGGCTCCGAACCCTTCTCATTCCAGTTTTGGCCCCCCAGCCTTTGCCTTCCAGGCCTAGCCCCCAGCATTTGTCTTCCTGGGCTGGCCTTGACTCTTTCTCGTTCTGTTTTTGACCCTCAAGCCTTTGCCTTCCAGGCATGGCCCCGAACCCTTCCAGGCCTGGCTCCGAACCCTTCTCGTTCTCGTTCCAGTTTTGGCCCCCCAGCCTTTGCCTTCCAGGCCTAGCCCCCCAGCATTTGTCTTCCTGGGCTGGCCTTGACTGTTTCTCGTTCCGTTTTTGACCCTCAAGCCTTTGCCTTCCAGGCATGGCCCCGAACCCTTCCAGGCCCGGCTCCGAACCCTTCTCGTTCTCGTTCCAGTTTTGGCCCCCCAGCCTTTGCCTTCCAGGCCTAGCCCCCCAGCATTTGTCTTCCTGGGCTGGCCTGGACTGTTTCTTGTTCCGTCTTTGACCCTCAAACCTTTGCCTTCCAGGCATGGCCCCGAACACTTCTCGTTCCAGTTTTGGCCCCCAGGCTTTGCCCTCCAGGCCTGACCCTCCAGCATTTGCCTTCCAGGCCTGGCCTCGAACCCTTCTCGATCCAGTTTTGGCTTCCCATCTCTTACCTTACATGCCTGGCCCTGAAACCTTCTCGTTGCAGTTTTGGCCCCACTGCCTTTGCCTTCCAGGCTTGGACCCCTGGCCTTTGCCTTCCTGGCCTAGCTCCCAACTCTTCTCGTTGCAGTTTTGGCCCCCAAGCGTTTGCCTTCCAGACCTGGTCCTGAACCCTTTTCATTACATTTTAGTCCCCAGACTTTGCCTCCCAGACCTGGCCCCAAACGCTTCTTGTTCTAGCTTTGGCACCCTTTCCTTTACCTTCCAAGCCAGGTCTCAAAACCTTATCACTCCAGAGTTGGCTCCCAGCCTTTGCCTTCGAGGTCTGGCCTCCCAGGATTTGGCTTCCAGGCCTGGCCCTGAATCCTTCTCATTTCAGTTTTGGCCCCCCATCCTTTGGCCTCCTGGCCTGGCCATGAAATTCATCCCGGTTTTGGTCCTCCAGCCTTTGCATTCCAGGCCGGTCACCGAAACCTTATCGTTCCAGTTTTGGCCCACCAGCCTTTGGCTTCAATGTCTGGCCCCGAACCCTTCTCATTCCAGTCTTGGCCCCTCATCTTTTGCTTTCCTGGGCTGGCCCCGAACGCTTATCATTCCAGCTTAGGCTCCCCAGGCTTTGCCTTGCAGGTCTAGGCCCCCAGCCTCTGCCTTCCTGTCACTTCTCGTTCCAGTTTAGACCCACCAGACTTGGCCTTACACGTCTGGCCCCGAACGCTTCTTGTTTCAGTTTTGGCCCCCAGCCATTGCCCTCCAGGTCTGGCCCCCAAGCCTTTGCCTTCCAGGTCTGGTCCCAAACCCTTCTCGTTCCAATTTTGACCCCACACCCTTTGCCTGGCAGTCCTGGCCCCAAATGCTTCTCGTTCCAGTTTTTGCCCCCCAGCCTTTGCCTTCCAGGCATGGCCCTGAATCTTTCTCATTCCAGTTTTGGCCCCCCATGCTTTTTCTTCTGGGGCTGGCCCTGAACCTTTCTCGTTACAGTTTTATCCCCCCAGCCTTTGCCTTCCTTGTCTGTCGTCCCAGCATTTCCTTTCCAGGCCTGGTTCCTGAACCCTTCTCTTTCCAGTTTTGGCCCCCCAGATTTTGCCTTCCAGGCCTGGCCCTGAACTCTTATCTTTCCAGTTTTTGCCCCCCAGCCTTTGCTTTCCAGTCCTGGCCTTGAATGCTGCTGGTTCCAGTTTAGCCCCACTAGCCTTTCCCTTACAGGATTGGTCGCCCAGCCTTTACCTTCCATGCCTGGCCACAAACTCTTCTCTTTGCAGTTTTAGCCTCCCAGCCTTGGCTTCCAGTCCTGGTCCCGAATGCTTCTGGTTCCAGTTTAGGTCTACCAGCTTTTGCCCTACAGGTCTGGGCCCCCAGGCTTTGCCTTCCAGGCCTGGCTCCGAATCCTTCTCATTCGAGTTTTGGCAGCCCACCCTTTGCCTTCCTGGCCTGTCCCTGAACGCTTCTCGTTCCAGTTTTGGCCCCCCACCCTTTGCCTTCCTGGCCTGGTCCCGTACCTTTCTCGTTCCAGTTTAAGCCCCCCATCCTTTTCCTTCCTGGACTGGCTGAATCCTTTTCTTTCAAGTTTTGGCCCCCCAGTCTTTGCTTTCCAGGCCTGGCCCGAACCCTTCTAGTTTTAGTTTTGGCAACTCAACCTTTGCCTTCCTGTCCTGGCACCGAATGCTTCTCGTTCCAGTTTAGGAATATCAGACTTTGTCTTACAGGTCTGGTGCACCAGCCTTTGCTTTCTACTTGGGCCAGAACCCTCTCGTCCCAGTTTTGGCCGCCCAGCTTGTGCCCTACAGGCCTGGCCCCCGGGCCTTTGCCTTCCAGGACTGCCCGCTCCCCCCAGGCTTTTGCCTTCCTGGTGTAGCCATGAACCCTTCTCTTTCAGGTTTTGACCCCCAGCCTTTGCCTTCCTTGCCTGATCCTGAAACCTTCTCATTCCAAGTTTGTCACCCAGCCTTTGCCTTTCAGGCCTGGCCCTGAATCCTTCTCGTTCCACTTTTGTCCCACCAGCCTTTTGGACTGGTCCCGAACTCTTCTCATTCCAGTTTTGGCCCACTTTTCCATTTCCTTTCAAGCCAGGCCCTGAACCCTTATCTTTCCGTGTTGGCCCCCAGCCTTTGCCTTCCAGGTCTGCCCCCGCCCCCCCGGCCCCCGACAGCCTTTGCCTTTGAGGCCTGGCCCTGAACCCTTCTCGTTCCATTTTTGCCCCCAACCCTGTCTTCCTGTCCTGGCCTCAAATGCTCCTCGTTCCAGTTTTAGCCCCGCCCACTCCCAGCCTTTGCCTGCCAGGCCTGGCCCCAAACCCTTGTAGTTCAATTTTTCACCCCCCAGCCTCTTGTCTTCCAGCTCTGGCCCTCCAGGCTTTGCCTTCCACGCCTGGCCCTGAATCGTTCTCGTTCCAGTTTTGGCTCCCCAATTTTTGCCTTGCAGGCCTGGCCCCAAACCCTTATAGTTTCAATTTGGCCGCCCAGCCACTGCCTTTCAGTCCTGGCCCCGAATGCTTTTCGTTCCACTTTAGACCCACCAGCCTTTGCCTTACAGGTCTGGTCCACCGGCCTTTGTATTCTAGGCCTGGCTCTGAATCCTTCTCATTCCAGTTTTGACCCCCCCACCCTTTGGCTTCCTGGCCTGGCCATGAAACCCGTCCCAGTTTTGGCCCTCCAGCGTCTGCCCTACAGGGCTAGCCCCCCAGGCTTTGCCTTCCAGGACTGGTCTCATACCTCTCTCATTCCAGTTTTGGCTCCCCAGGCTTTGCCTTCCTGGTCTGGCTCCTAGCCTTATCACTCCTGTTTCGGCCTCCCCGTCTTTGACTTCCTGGTCTGGCCCAGAACCCTTTTCTTTCCCGTTTTGACCACCCCCGCCTTTGCCTTCCAGATCTGGCCTCAAACCCTTCTCATTTCAGTTTTGGCCTTTCGGCTTTTGCCTCCTGGCCTGTCCCTCCCAGCCTTTGCTTTCCAGGCTTGACCCCGAATGCTTCCCTTTCCAGTTTTGTCACCCAGCCTTTCTCTTTCAGGCCTGGCCCTGACTCCTTCTCCTTCCAGTTTTGGCGCCCCAGTCTTTACTTTCCAGGCCTCGTCCTGAAACCTTCTTATTAGAGTTTGTTGCTCCATCCTTGACCTTCCAGTTCTGGCCAAGGAACCCTTCTCGTCCCACTTTGGGTTCCCTCGCCACTGCTTTCCAGGCCAGGCCCCGAACCCTTATCATTTCAGTATTGGCCCCCCAGGCTTTGCCTTTCAGGCCTGGCCCTGAACCGTTCTCGTACCAGTTTTAGGCCCATCAGCCTTGCCCTGCCAGGTCTGGCCCTGAACACTTCTCGTTCCAATTTTGGTCCCCCAGCTTTTTTCTTCCATGCCTGGCCCCCAATCCTTCTCGTTCCAGTTTTGGCCCCCCAGCCTTTGACTTCCACTCCTGCCCCCAAACGCTTCTAGTGCCAGTTTAAGCCCTCCAGCCTTTGCCTTCCAGATCTGGCCCAGCAGCCTTTGTCTTCCAGAACTAGCCCCAAACGCTTCTCGTTCCAATTTTGGCACCCCAGCCTTTGCCTGCCATTCCTGTCCCAAAACCCTTATCATTCCCATTTTGTCCCCTGAGCTTTTGTCTTCCTGGCCATACCCTGAACTCTTCTCATTCCAGTTTTGGCTCCCTAGGCTTTACCTTCCGGTCTTGGCCCCAATTCTTCTCGTTCCAGTTAAGGAACACCAGTCTTTGCCTTCCAGGCCTGGACTGAACCTTTCTCGTTTCATTTTTGGCCTCCCAGCTTTTGCCTACGTGGCCTGTGTCCCCAGCCTTTGCTTTCCAGGCCTGGCCCCAAACTCTTCTCGTTCCAGTTTTGCCTCCCAGCTTTTGCCTTCCAGTTCTGTCCCGAATTCTTCTCTTTTCAGTTTTGGTCCTCCATCCTTTGCTTTCCAGGCATGTTCCCAAACCCTACTCATTCCACTTTGGTCCCCCACCTCTTAACTTCCATACCTGGCCCCGAACCCTTCTCTTTCGAGTTTTGACCCCCAGCCTTTGCCTTCCTGGTCTGGGTCCCCAGCATTTGCCTTCCAGGCCTGCCCCTGAACCCTTCTCGTTACAGTTTAGGCACCCCAGCCTTTGAACTCTTGGCCAGGCCCCAAACCCTTCTCATTCCCGTGTTGGTCGCCCAGCTTTTGTCTGCCAGGCCTGGCCCCAAATATTTGTCATTCCAGTTTTGGGTCCCCAGCCTTTGCCTTCCAGGCCTAGCCCAGAACATTTCTCATTCCAGTTTTGGCCCCACCCACCCATGCTTTGCCTTCTTGTGCTGGCCCTGAACTCTTCTCGTTCGAGTTTTTCCCCTCAACCTTTGCCTATCAGGCCTGGCCCTGAACCTTTCTCATTCCAATATTGGCCCCCAGAACTTTCCTTCCAAGTCTGCCCCCAACTCTTCTCTTTCCAGTTTTGTCACCCAGCCTTTGCTTATCAGGCCTGGCCCTGAATCCTTTTCATTCGAGTTTTGGCCCCAACCCATCTCATTCGTTTTGGCCTCCTTGCCATTGTCTTTCAGGATAGACACTGAACCCTTATCGTTCCAGTTTTGGACCTCCATCCTTTGCCTTTCAGGTCTAGCTCCTCCAGCCTCTGCCTTGCTGAACTGGCCCTGAACCCTTCTCGTTCGTGTTTAGGGGGCCCTGAACCCTTCTCGTCTCAGTTTTGGCCCCCGCAGGCTTATTCATTCAATAGTATTTATTGAGCGCTTACTATGTGCAGAGCACTGTACTAAGCGCTTGGGATGAACAAGTCGGCAACAGCTAGAGACAGTCCCTGCCGTTTGACGGGCTTACAGTCTAATCGGGGGAGATGGACAGACAAGAACAATGGCAATAAATAGAGTCAAGGGGAAGAACATCTCGTAAAAACAATGGCAACTAAATAGAATCAAGGCGATGTACAATTCATTAACAAAATAAATAGGGAAATGAAAATATATACAGTTGAGCGGACGAGTACAGTGCTGTGGGGATGGGAAGGGAGAGGTGGAGGAGCAGAGGGAAAAGGGGAAAAAGAGGGTTTAGCTGCAGAGAGGTAAAGGGGGGGTGGCAGAGGGAGTAGAGGGAGAAGAGGAGCTCAGTCTGGGAAGGCCTCTTGGAGGAGGTGAGTTTTAAGTAGGGTTTTGAAGAGGGAAAGAGAATCAGTTTGGCGGAGGTGAGGAGGGAGGGCGTTCCAGGACCGCGGGAGGACGTGGCCCAGGGGTCGACGGCGGGATAGGCGAGACCGAGGGACGGTGAGGAGGTGGGTGGCAGAGGAGCGGAGCGTGCGGGGTGGGTGGTAGAAAGAGAGAAGGGAGGAGAGGTAGGAAGGGGCAAGGTGATGGAGAGCCCTGAAGCCTAGTGTGAGGAGTTTTTGTTTGGAGCGGAGGTTGATAGGCAACCACTGGAGTTGTTTAAGAAGGGGAGTGACATGCCCAGATGGTTTCTGCAGGAAGATGAGCCGGGCAGCAGAGTGAAGAATAGACTGGAGCGGGGCGAGAGAGGAGGAAGGGAGGTCAGAGAGAAGGCTGACACAGTAGTCTAGCCGGGATATAACGAGAGCCTGTAACAGTAAGGTAGCCGTTTGGGTGGAGAGGAAAGGGCGGATCTTGGCGATATTGTAGAGGTGAAACCGGCTGGTCTTGGTAACGGATAGGATGTGTGCGGTGAACGAGAGAGACGAGTCAAGGATGACACCGAGATTGCGGGCCTGAGAGACGGGAAGGATGGTCGTGCCATCCACGGTGATAGAGAAGTCTGGGAGAGGACCGGGTTTGGGAGGGAAGATGAGGAGCTCAGTCTTGCTCATGTTGAGTTTTAGGTGGCGGGCCGACATCCAGGTGGAGACATCCCGGAGGCAGGAGGAGATGCGAGCCTGAAGGGAGGGGGACAGAACAGGGGCAGAGATGTAGATCTGCGTGTCATCTGCGTAGAGATGGTAGTCAAAGCCGTGAGAGCGAATGAGTTCACCGAGGGAGTGAGTGTAAATGGAGAACAGAAGAGGGCCAAGAACTGACCCTTGAGGAACTCCAACAGTTAAATGATGGGAGGGGGAGGAGGCTCCAGCGAAGGAGACCGAGAATGACCGGCCAGAGAGGTAAGAGGAGAACCAGGAGAGGACAGAGTCCGTGAAGCCAAGGTGAGATAAGGTATGGAGGAGGAGGGGATGGTCGATAGTGTCAAAGGCAGCAGAGAGGTCAAGGAGGATCAGAATGGAGTAGGAGCCATTGGATTTGGCAAGAAGGAGGTGATGGGTGACCTTAGAGAGAGCAGTCTCGGTAGAGTGGAGGGGACGGAAGCCAGATTGGAGGGGGTCTAGGAGAGAATGGGAGTTAAGGAATTCTAAGCATCGATTGTAGACAACTCGTTCTAGGATTTTGGAAAGGAAGGGTAGTAGGGAGATAGGGCGATAACTGGAGGGGGACGTTGGGTCAAGAGCGGGTTTTTTTAGGATGGGGGAGACGTGGGCATGTTTGAAGGCAGAGGGGAAGGAGCCATTGGAGATTGAGTGGTTAAAAATAGAAGTTAAGGAAGGTAGGAGGGCAGGGGTGATGGTTTTAATAAGGTGAGAGGGAATGGGGTCCGAGGCGCAGGTGGAGGGGGTGGCACTTGCGAGGAGGGAGGAGATCTCCTCTGAGGATACTGCAGGGAAGGATGGGAAAGTAGGGGAGAGGGTTGGTGGGGGGGAGGGGAGAGGCGGAGGGGTGACTTTGGGGAGCTCAGACCTGATTGTGTTGATTTTCGTGAGGAAATAGGTGGCCAGATCATTGGGGGTGAGAGATGGGGGAGGGGGAGGAACAGGGGGCCTAAGGAGAGAGTTAAAGGTCCGGAACAATCGGTGGGGGTGACGGGCATGGGTGTCGATGAGGGAGGAGAAGAAATTTTGCCTGGCGGAGGAGAGGGCAGAGTTAAGGCAGGAAAGAATAAATTTGAAGTGTGTGAGGTCGGCTCGGTGCTTGGACTTTCGCCAGCAGCGCTCAGCAGCTCGAGCATAGGAGCGTAGGAGGCGGGCAGAGGAGATGATCCAGGGCTGTTGGGTTAGTGGAGCGAGAGCGGCGGAGGGAAAGGGGGGCGAGAGAGTCGAGATGAGTAGAGAGGGTGGAGTTGAGAGCGGAGACATGATCATCGAGAGTGGGAAGAGAGGACAGGGCGGCAAGGTGAGGAGAGATGCTTTTGGAAAGACGGATGGGATCGAGAGAGCGGAGGTCTCTGTGGGGCAGTAGCCAAGATTTGCAGGGGGAGGGAGTGTGAGAGATGAGGCAGGTGAGAAGGTTATGGTCAGAGAGAGGGATTTCAGAGTTGGTGAGGGAGGAGATAGTGCAGCGGTAGGAGATGACGAGATCGAGGGTGTGAGCGAGTCGGTGAGTGGGCGCGGTATGGTGGAGGAGGAGGTCGGCAGAGTCGAGGAGGGATAGCAGGCGGGCGGCAGAGGAGTCGTCGGGTACATCCATATGGATGTTGAAGTCTCCAAGGATCAGAGTGGGCAGAGAGAAGGAGAGAAGGAAGGTGAGATAGGGGTCAAGGTGGTTGAAGAAGTAGGTCGTGGGATCAGGAGGGAGGTAGATGATGGCTACAAGTATCTAGAGGGGGTGGTAGAGGCAAATGATGTAGGCTTCAAAGGAGGGGAAGGAGAGGGAAGGTTACTGAGAGTGCGTATGTGTGTGGCTGTGAACTAATTGTGGGGAGGGAATGTGTGCTTGTTGTAATATTGTAATCTCCCAAGCACCTAGAATAGTGCTTTGCACCCAGTAATAGCTCAGTAACTACCATTGAATGTGCGTATGTATGATAGGGTTAGCTTAAAGGGGGTAATAGTGAGGAAGGGTCTTCCACACCCAGCACAAGGGATGCGACTCTGTGTAGGGCACAGGTAGAAGCTGACTTGACTGTGGGACCGAGAAGACTCAGGACCCTTAATTCTGTAGACATGTCCAACCTCCCTGTGTCCCATCCTGTCTGCAGGGCCACCATGCGTAGCCTCACATCCCACAGGGATTGGATGCTTGACAGACAAGAAGGCTTTGTGATGGACAGTGGTGGCTTCTGGCATCTATGTCAGGAGGACATGGTGTCAGTTACTTTTCCCACTCCATTTGTATTTGAGGTGCATTGTCGTGCATGGGCTCCTGAGACTAACTCACCAGGGGTGCAGGTGGGAGAGCAGAAGGTAGGTATTGTACTAGATACAGCTCGATTCAGTTGGCAGTTCTGGACCTGCAGTGCCTGTGAAATGAACTTCTCCTGGGGATCTGAGGAGTGGGGAGTAGGTCCATGTTATTAGGGCAGAGTGAAGCAGTCAGCTTAGCTGCAGTTATGTGGGTGTCCACCTAACCTCTAATGAAAACTAGATTGTTTTCAACCCATTATCTCTGCCTTTCTTTCAGGCAAACAGTTCTCCTGGAGACCAGAGTGTCTGACAGATGTGATTCTTAGCTGCTGACGGAGAGCAGGACGGTGAGACTTGTGCCTCCACAGTCACTCATGCAGGAGTGTCTTCCGAGGTCAGTTCTCACAATGCCAGGGGTGTGTCAGCCAGAATGGCCTGAGTAGCTTCTGTGCTGCCCCACTCCTATCAGCCGCCCTATCTGAATCCCCCAGTTCCATGTGGGGCTAGCTCTGAGACCTCAGAGGAAGCACCATGGCCTTCACTCCCCTGGCGGTGCACAGCTCAGGGGCAGATGAGCAAGGGGCTCATCTCTCCTCTCTAGAAAAGTCACTTGATGCATCACACTGCCGAAGGACTCTTTCCCTGCAGTGAGGGCCCTGTGAGGTCCATTCCCGACCGCTCTGCTGTTAACAGATGGAGCCACAGGTTCTGCTGCCATGTGAAACTGGAGATAATATCTGGGTCTGTTTGCATGAACAGTGGGGTTACCCCAAGGGAGAGAACAGTGAGGAAGGGGATACGACTCTTGGCAAGGAAGCCTGTTCTGGAAACAGGATTCGGGGTTCTGTGCAGGAAACTGGTTCTATCTGAAGTGACTATGGGATTGAAAAACCCTGGGGCCCTTAATTTTACAGATGGGTTAAACCTCCTAGCACCCATAACCCTGTCCACACATCCTCTGTCCGCTTGTCTCTCCTCTTGTCTTTCTTCACTCTGGCCCATACTTCAGTCTGCTACCCAGATAATTTTTCTACAGAAACGTTCAGGAAATATTTCCCCATCCATCTCTGTATCAAGCAGATACTCTGCACCATGGACTTTAAAACACTCAGTCACCCTTCCCCCTCCTATCTCACCTCACTACTTTCCTACTACACTCCAGCCCATACAGTTCACCTCTCTAAAACCAACCTTCTCACTTCACCTCAATCTCATCCATCATGCTGCCAATCTCTCGCCCACATCCTTCCTCTGGCCTGGATTGACCTCCCTCATCAAATCTGACAGACAGTGACATCCCCATCCCCTCCTCAGAACCAAGCCTTACTGAAGGCACATCTCCTCCAAGAGGCCTTCCCTAACAAAACCCTCCTTTCCTCTTCTCCCACTCCCTTCTGTGATGCCCTGATTTACTCCCTTTATTCCTCTCACCTCCCAGCTCCAACATACTCATGTACATATCTGTAATTTACTGGTTTATATCAATGTCTGTTTCTCCCTCTAGACTGTAAGCTCATTGTGGGCAGGGAATGTGTTTATTCTTGGATTGTCCTCTCCCCCCAGTGCTTAGTACAGTGTCCTGCAGACAGTAAGCTCTCGATACATACAATTGAATGACTGACTGAAGTGACCTTTCTGTGTTTGACACTGACTTCCTCTTCATTCAGTCTTATTTACTGATCTCTTACTGTGTGCAGGGCACTGTACTAAGCACTTGGGAAAGTACAGTATTAGCAACAAACAGACAAATTCCCTCCTCACAATGAGTTCACAGTCTAGAGGGGGAGGCAGACATTAATTTAAATGAGTAAATAAATGAATAAATAAATAAGGGCAAATTGTTGCAGTCATCTTAGGTGATCTTCCTATGCACCTCACCTCTCCAGATGACAGATTTAATGTTTGGTGGAGAAGAGGGAAAATGGTGTCTTCCAAAGAAACCTATCTTGTCTGCAATCTCCTACCCCTCCTTCTCCATCTATGAGACAACAAAATCTGCAGAAGACTGAAAGGTTTGGCCCCAGAAGCAGAGGACAGGGCAAACAGCGGGCAGGGTGAGGGAACCTGGCCCCTCACTTATACACATGTGTCTCTTAAGGTCAGATTCCACAACTGCAGTTGTGTTTCAGTCAGGACTGGTGGAGAAGGTGCAGGGACAGCTTTCTTCCATTAGACCCAAACTGTACTGCCTCTTACCCAGAGGAGAATTCTGCAGTGAGTCCTGTGTTTTGGAGAGGGGCAGGAGGTGGGTGTGGGGGAGAAGGGGAGCACGAGTCTGTCCTATTGGCTCAGACACAGAAAAAGTATTTGCCCCCCAACCCCCTCGAAAAAACTAGGTTGTCTGCAATCTTCTATGCCTCCTTCTCCAGCTCTGAGAAAGACTAGAGACAGACACGTTAGGAGCAATGAAACATTAAAACACAACACACATGCACAAAATAAAACCAAAATCAGCTCTTTTCCTCTTTTCTCACTCCATTATGCAGCAAATAGTGGGACATGAGGGCTTAGTTGGGGAAGACTTCTTGGAGGCAATGTAATTTTAGGAAGGCCCTGAAGGTGGGGAGAATGATGGTTTGTCTGCTTTACAGGGCCAGGCTGTTCTGACTACTCCTAGCATCCAGTGTCAGCAGCTCAGATGTGGGGACTATGAGGAGGGAAAGGGAACTCAGACAGGAAAGAAAGGTAGGGTGGCAGTCAGGCCAGAGATGAGACCCTCTGGAGAGCTGTATGGAATTTGTGTTTCCTTGGACAAATCCTTTCATGCTAGAGATTCAATCCAATCATATCCCTTATCCCCTAACCCATCCTACCTTATCTTTCCCACAGTCATCCTCTCTTCCAATGAAGCTGCTAGGGCTTCTTCCCTAGACACCTGATCACTAACCCAGCTGCTTCCAATCAGGTGGATTACTGACTTCAGTCCGGGCCCCTCCCCTTCCCTACCCTCCCAGAGCCTGAGGCTATTTGGAGTTGAGCTTGCTTTAATGTGAGGGGCTGTGGAGTTTAGGAGGATAAGAGGAACGTTTGGGGGTGAAGAAGGTGTGGGGTTTGGGGTAATTTTGAATCTGCTTTCTGGCTTGCTTACTAGGGGTTCTTCTGGAGGAAGGACCAGGTAATTTCCTTAAAGATGTCCTTGGCAGGCTGTTATGTGGAGGTATAATCTTTCACCTTGCCTGACCTTATTCGTGCCTATGATGGAAGTGGGTAGTGGGGTGTAGGATTTAAAACTCCATTTCAGAAGGCTTCTTGACCACTCCAACTGCCTCTTTGTTCTTCAGCCTTTCTCTGTGGCTGTGGAAATTCCAAGGGACACTTCCTTCCTGCAATCAATCAGTGGTGTTTATGGAGTGCTTACTAAGTGTAGAGCATTATACTACATGGTTAGGAGAGTACAGTACAACAACATTAACAGACATGTTCACTGCAGCCCTGACTCACCACCTTAACACACCTTTCCCATTTTTCTGCTCTCCTTCCATCTACCTTCAAGATATGTTTGTCTTCCACATACTACCAGAGTTCCCTTTCAATCTTATAGGTCCAGCATCAGTTGAATGGGTTGGACCCAATTAATACAATACTGATAAGGTAAGGACCTGAGTAGAAGGATATATACCTAAATTGTTCAGTGCTTGGTGGGTGTGCCTAAGTGCATGAGTGAGTTGAAAGGGGAAATAAAGTGTGTGTGTATGTGGTGGGGTTGGGCGTGGGGAGGATGTGAATTTTAATTAGGAAAGGCTTAATGAGGAAGAAACAATTTCAGTAGGGCTCCTAAAGTTTTGGGAGACCACTGGTATGTCCACTATGTAGGTGGGAGGCTGTGTGGGGATGAGTTGGGATGGATGTGGTCCACATGAGACATGATGAGTAGGCTGGATCTTGCAGGAGCTTCCTAAACTCAACTCAGAGCTATCTGGAGGTGGATGTCTAAGGGGTCCTGGTGAAGGGAAGAAAGGGACCAGCCCACTTTGCCTACCAGAAGCTTCTTATACTACCTGGCTGTGAAGACTGTTCTTCCTTTAGTGAGGAGGCAGGGGAGCTGAGCTTCTAAGGGAAGGTGATGGGAGCTTGTGTGGATGATTAAAGGTTATGGCAGGAGAGGAAGGAGGTGGTGAGCATAGGGGCCTATTACTCTAAGCACTGAGGCTGGATCAACAAACTGGGGCTAAGGCTCTGTGGAGGGAACTGATTCTGTCGGGCTTGACTGTGGGACTGAGAAGATCCAGGACCCTTAATTCTGTAGATGGGTTGATTCTCCCTGAACCCACAGTCCTGTCCACAGGGTCACAATGCACATTCATAGTCCCTCCAGAGTTGGAACTCCTCAGTGGCTGTCTCTGAGGGAGTTGGGCAGGTGCAGGGGGTTGGGGGGCAGTCTAGGGTTAGGAGTGAAGCTGGCTAGGTGCTTTCTGACTTGCTAGCTGGGAGAGCTTCTTGGTCAGGTAATTTCCCCAATGACCTCCCTGCAGGACTGTTCTGTGTGGGGGGGGGGGTGGGTATCATCCCTCACCTATCCTGACCTCATGCCCTTGTTGTGGCTGGGAGGATGCGTAGTGTCACTTAATGGAAAGGACTTCAGGCTTGGGAGTCAGAGGACGTGGGTTCTAATCTCGGCCTCGCCATTTGTCTGCTGTGTGACCTTGGGCAAGTCATTTAACTTCCCTGGGCCTCAGTTACCTCATCTGTAAAATAGGAATTAAGACGGTAAACCCCACATGAGACAGCCTGAATACGTTGTGTCTATCCCAATGCTTAGAATAGTGTTTGGCGCATAGTAAGTGCTTAAAAAATACCATAATAATTATTATCATTAGTCGGGTGAAGGGTCTAATTGATCCATCTCAGATGGCTCCCTTGGCACTCAAACTGCCTCTTTCTGTAGCTGTGGAAGTTCTCAGAGACAGAAGCAGCATGGCGTAGTGGAAAGAGCCTAGGCTTCGGAGTCAGAGGTCATGGGTTCGACTCCCGGCTCTGCCACTTGTCAGCTGTGTGACTGAGGGCAAGTCACTTAACTTCTCTGTGCCTCAGTTACCTCATCTGTAAAATGGGGATTAACTGTGAGCCTCACATGGGACAACCTGATTACCCTGTATCTCCCCCAGCGCTTAGAACAGTGCTCGGCACATAGTAAGCACTTAGCAAATACCAACATTATTAAATCAATCAATGGAATTACTGAGTGCTTAGTATGTGCAGAGTACTGTACTAAGTGCTTGGGAGAGTACAATGCAACAGAATTAGCAGAAACATTCCCTGCACCTCTCACTTACTACCTCAGTATACCTGCCCCACTTTTCTGCTCTTGTTATGGTGTCTCACTCCCTAATACCTTCAGATATTATTGTCTTCTGCATTCTCCGGGAATCCCCTTTCAATCTTAGAGGTCCACCATCAGTTTTATGGGGTGGACCCAGATGATACAATACAGGTAAGGGAAGGATCTAAGTATAAGGGTATGTACCTAATTGCTGTGATGTGAATATTTCAGTGCTTAGAGGGTTTGGACTATGTGCATGGATGAGCTGGAGGGGAAAGCAAAGCGAGTTTGTGTGTGTGTGTAGGTCACTCTTTCCATTCTCATTTCCCAGGGAAGAAACCCTTTTGTGTGTGCTGGTGGCTTCTGGAAATATAAAGCTAGGTGTAGTATACTGCCCATCACTGTGTCCACCCATTCTTCTCTGAGAAGAGTTGAGTGGGCTGCACGTGAGTCATGAGGGGTGAGGGTGGGGAGGACAAGTAGCCATTGTATTAGAAAGTGAATTATTCCTTACATAGCTGCTGGACATCCAATTCCTTGATGACAAGCCATCATCATCACTTAAGTACCATTATTATTACTATTATTATTAATATTATTATCATGAAATAGAAGAAATAAGGGTCTTAGTTGGGGAAGACTTCTTGGAAAGATAGGATTTTAGGAGGTCTTTGAAGGTGGGGAGAGTTGTGGTCTGTTTGCTTTGAAGGACCAGGTTGCCCTGACTCTTCCTTGGGTCCAGTGTCAGCGTGCTGGAAGTAGGTGCTGGGAGGAGGGAACTGAGATAAGATGGGAGGGTGAGGTGGAGGTCTAGCCAGGGATGACCCCCACTGGAAAGCTGTTTGAAATTTGTGTTTCTATGGACAACCGCTTTCATAATAATAATGATGTATTTTTTAAGTGCTTACTATATTTCAGGAGACACTTTACTAAGCAGTGGGTGGTCATAAGCCAATTAGGTTCGACACAGTCCCTGATCGATGTGGACTCACAGTCTCAATCCCCTTTTTACAGATGAGGTAACTGAGTCACAGAGAAGTAAAGTGCCCAGGGTTACACAGCAAATAAAGGGCAGGGGTGGGATCAGAACCATGCTAGAAAGGCTTTCCCTCAAACCCAAACTTTCCCTGTTGCCTAACCTTTTCCTCTCACATTACCTTTCCCCTGGCCTAGCCTTATTCCGTAGCCTAGCCTTTTCCCCTAGCGTATCCTTTCCCCCGGCCTAAACTTTTCCCCTGGACTAAGCTTTTCTCCCGGCCTAAGCTATCCCACTTCTCTAAACGTTTCCCCTAGCTTAACATTTTCGACTAACATAACCTTTTTCCCGGCCTAACCTTTTCATCTAACCTAATCTTTTCCCCTAGCTTATCCTTTTCAACCTAAACTAACCTTTTCACCTAACCTAACCTATTCCCCTAGCTTAACCCTTTCTCCTAGCCTACCCCTTTCCCCTGGCCTAACCTTTTCCTCTGGCCTAACTTTCCCCCTGGCCTAAACTTTTCCCTAGCGAAACCTTTTCACCTAGCCTAATCTTTTCCCCTGGCCAAACATTTTCCCCTGGACAAACCTTTTCCACTAGCCTAACCTGTTCCCCTAGCCTAACCTGATTCCCAAGACTAACCTGTTCCCCTAGCCTAACATTTACACCCAGCCTAACCTTTTCCCATTCCAAAACCTTTCCCCAGCCTAATCTTTCCACTAGCCGAACCGTTCCCATAGACTAAACGTTTCCCTTAGCCTAACTTTTCCCGTCATCTAACATTTCCCCAAACCTAATCTTTACCCCTAGCCTAACAGTTTCCCCTAGCCTAACCTTTTCCCTGAGCTAACATTTTCCCCTGCTCTATCCTTTTCCCCTTGCCTAACCTTTTCCCTTAGGCTAACCGTTCCCCCAGCCTAACCTTTTCCCTGACCTAAACCTTTGCCCTGGCCTAACTTTTTCCCCTAGCCAAACCTTTTTCCCTAGCCCAACCTTTTCCCTAATCTAACAATTTCCCCTGGCCTATCCTTTTCCCTGATCTAACATTTTCCCCGGGCCTAACCTTTTCCCCTTGCCTAACCTTTTCCCTGTTCTAACATTTTCCCCTTGCCTAACTTTTTCTCTTAGGCAAACTTTTTCCCTTAGTCTTTTTCCCTGACCTAAACATTTGCCCTGGCCTAACCTTTTCCTTAGCCTAACCTTGTCCCCTAGCAAACCCTTGTCCCCTAGCTTAAGCTGTTCCCCAGCCTAACCTTTTCCCGCGTCTAACCTTTCCCTGTGGCCTAAACTTTTCCCCTAACCTAACCTTTTCCCATAGCCTACCCTTTCCAGTCGCCTACCTTTTCCCACAGGCTAACCTTTCCCCTAGCTGAACACTTTCCCCTAGCCTAACCTTTTCTCTGACCTAACATTTTCCCCCGGACTATCCTTTTCCCTTAGCCTAACCTATTTCCCTTAGCCTATCTTTTTTCCCTTAGCCTAAACTTTTTCCCATAGCCTAACCTTTTTCCCGTAGCCTAACCTTTTTCCCTTAGCCTAACCTTTACCCCTGGCCTAACCTTTACCCCTGACTTAAACTTTTCCCCTAGCCTAGCCTTTTCCCCTGGCCTAACCTTTTTCCTTGGCCTATCATCTTCCCCTGGCCTAACCTTTTCTGCTGGCCTAACCTTTTCTCCTGGCCAAAATTTTTCCCCTTGCCTAAGCGGTTCCCTGGCCTAATCTTTTCCCCTGCCCTAACCTTTTCCCTGGTATAACCTTTTCTCCTGGCCTAACCTTTTCCCCTACCCTAACCTTGTCACCTTGCCTAACCTTCTACCAGGCCTAAACTTTTCCCCTAACATTAACTTTTCCTGTAGCCTAACCTTTACCCCTGGCCTAACTTTTTCCCATGGCTTAAACTATTCCCCTGGCTTAAACCTTTCCCCTAGCCTAACCGTTTCCCCTAGCCTAATTTTTTCCCATAGCCAGTCCTTTTCCCCTAGCCTGTCCTTTTCCCCTAAACTAAGCTTTTCCCCTAGCCAAACCTTTTCCCTTGGCCTATCCTTTTACCTAACCTAACCTTTTCCCTTGGCCTAACCTTTTCCCTTGGCCTAATCTTTTCCCCTAGCCTAACCATTTCCCCTAGCCTAACCTGTTCCCTTGGCCTAACCTTTTCCACAGGCCTAAGCTTTTCCCTGGCCTAATCTTTTCCCTTAGCCTAAACATTTCCCCTAGCCTTACCTTTTCCTCTAGCCTTAACTTTTCCACTATTCTAAACTTTTCCTCTAGCCCATCCTTTTCCCTAGCCTAACCTTTCCCATAACCTAACCCTTTCCCCTAGCCTAACCTTTTCACATAGCTTATTCTTTCCCAAGGCCTAACATTTCCCGTAGCCTAACCTTTTCCTCTAGCATAACCTTTTCCCCCTCTTAACCTTTCCCCTGGCCTAACCTCTTAAACCTTTCCCATGGCCTAACCTTTTCCCATAGCCTAACTCTTTCCCCTAGGCTAGCTATTTTGCCTAGCCTAACCTATTCCCCTAGCCTAACCATTTACCTATTCCCCTAGCCTAACCTAACCATTTACCTGATCTATCCTTTTCCCCTAGTCTAACCTTTTCCCCTGGCCTAACCTTATCCCTGATGGAACCTTTTCCACTGGCCTAAGCTTTTCCCCTAGCCCTACCTTTTCCCCTAACCTTAACTTCCTCTAGCCTAACCTTTTCCCATAGCCCATCCTTTTCCCTAGCCTAACCTTTCCCATAATGTAACCACTTCCCATAGCCTAACCTTTTCTCCTAGCCTAACCCTTTCCCCTAGACTAACCTTTTATCGTGGTCTAACCTCTTCCCCTGCCCTAACCTTTCCCCATGGCCTAACCTGTTCCCACGGCCTAAGCTTTTCCCTTGGCCTTAGCTTTTCCATGGCCTAATCTTTCCCCTAGCCTAACTTTTTGCCCTAGCCTAAGCTTTTCCCCTGGCCTAACCCTTTCCCCTGGCCTAGCCTTTTCCTCTGGCCTACCTAACCTTTGCCCTAACCTAATGTTTTTGACTAGCCTATACTTTTCCATGGCATAACCTTTTCCCCTGGCTTAACCTTTCCCCTGGCCTAAAATTTTCCCCTAGCCAACCTTTTCCCCTAGCCTAACCTTTCCCCCTAGCCTAACCATTTCCCATAGTCTAACGTTTTCCCCTGGCCAAACCTTTCCCCTTGCCTAACCTTTTCCCATAGAATAACCTGACCCCAGCCTAACCTTTATCTTAGCCTTACCTTTTCCCCTAATCTAAACCTTTCCCTTGACCTATCCTTTCCACTGACCTAACCTTTTCCGCTGGCCTGACCTTCTCCCTGGCCAAACCTTTTCCCCTAGCCTTACCTATTCTTCTGGCCTAACCATTTCCCCTGGCCTACATTTTCCCCGGCCTAACCTTTCCCCAGTGTAACGTTTTGCCTAGCCTTACCTTTTCCCTTGGTCTATCCTTTTTCCTAACCTAACCTTTTTCCCGAGCCAAACCTTTTCTCCTAGCCTAACCTCTTTCCCTGGCCTAATATTTTCCCATAACCTAACCTGATGCTTAGCCTAAACTTTCCCCTAGCCTAACGTTTTTTCCTAGACTAGGCTTTTCCCTTGGCCTATCCTTTTCCCTGAAATAACCTTTTCCCCTAGACTAACCTTTACCCCCGGCATAAACATTTCCCCGGGCCTAACCTTTTCCCCTGGCCCAAGCATTTTTCCGGCTTAACCTTTTCCCGGGCCTAACCTTTTCCCCTGACCTAAATTTTTCCCCGGCATAACATTTTACCCTAGCCAAACCTTTCCCCTTGCCTAACCTTTTCCCCTACTCCAACATTCCTTTCCATTTTCTAACCTTTTCCCCTAGAGTAATGATTTTCCCTAACCTAACCTCTTCTCCTAACCTAATCCTTTTCCCCTAGCCTAACCTTTTCCCCTGGCCTAAACTTTTCCCCTGGCCTAAACTTTTCCCCTGGCCTAACCTTTTTCCCCGGTGTAATCTCTTTCCTTGGCATAACCTTTTCCCCTGGCCTAACCTTTTCCCCTGGCCTAGCCTTTTCCCCTAGCCTAACCTTTCCCGTACCCTAACGGTTTCACCTGGATTAACATTTTCCCTTGGAGTATGCTTTTCCCTGACATAACCTTCTCCCCTGGCTTAACCTTTACCTTAGCCTAACCTTTTCCCTCAGCCTAACCTTTTCCCTTGCCTAACCTTTTCCACTAGACTTACCATTTCTTATAGTCTAACCCTTTCTCCTGGCCTAACCTTTTCCTCTGGTCTAACTTTTTCACTGGTCTGACCTTTTCCCTTACCCTAAATCTTTCCATTGGCCTGACCTTTTCCCCTAGCCTAAACATTTCACACAGCCTAACCTTTTCCCTTGGCGTAACCTTCTTCCTGGCCTAACCTTTACCCCTGGCTTAAACTTTTCCCTGGCCTTAACCTTTCACCTAGCCTAACCTTTTTCCCAGCCTTACTTTTTCCCCAGCCTGACCTTTTTCCTTACCCTAAACCTTTCCACCAGCCTGACCTTTTCCCTTAGCCTAGCCGTTTCACATAGCCTAACCTGCTTCCTGGCCTAACCTTTTCCCCTGGCCTAACCTTTTCCCCTGGCCTAACCTTTTCCCCTGGCTTAACCTTTTCCCCTAGCCTTAACGTTTCCCCTATTCTAACCTTTACCCTTGGCCCATCCTTTTTCTTAGCCTAACCATTCCCATAACCTAACCATTTCCTATAGCCTGTCCTTTTCCCCATGCCTAACCTTTTGCTTTGTTCTAACCTTTTCCCATGGTCTAACCTGTTCCCCTGTTCTAAGCTTTTCCATGGCCTAACCTTTTCCCCTAGACTAACCATTTTCCCTAAACTAACCTTTTCTGCTAGCCCAACCCTTTTCACAAGCCTAACCTTTTTCCCTGGCCTAAACTTTTCCCCGGCCTAATCTTTTCCCTTGGCATAACCTTTTCCCCTGGCCTAGCCTTTTCCCCTGCCCTAACATCTTCACTCAGCTTAACCTTTTCCCTTGGCCTCTGCTTTTCACTGACATAATCCTTTCCCCTGGCTTAACCTTTTCCTTAGCCTAACCTTTTTCCCTAGCCTGACCCGCTCCCTGGGCATAACGTTTTCCCCTGGCCTAACCTTTACTCTCAGCATAAGCTTTTCTTTTGCCTAACCTTTTCTTCTAGGCTTACCACTTCCTACTGCCTAACCCTTTCCTCTAGCCTAACCTTTTCCGCTAGCCTATCCTTCTCCGTGGCCTAACCTTCTCCCTGGCATAACATCTCCCTGCCCAACCTTTTGCCCTAGCCAAACCTTTACCCCTGACCTAACCTTTCCCCCAGCCTAACCTTTTCTCTTGGCCTAATCTTCAGTTTGGCCTAACCTTTTCCCCCGACCTAAGGTTTTCTCCATCCTAGCATTTTCCCCTAGACTATCAATTTCCCCTAACTTGAGCTTCTCAACTAACCTAACCAATACACCTAGCCTGTCCTTTTCTCCTAGCCTAACCTTTTCCACTATTTTAACCATTTCCCCTAGCCTAACCTTTCCCCTAACCTAAACTTTTCATTCGAATTTCCCGGCCTCAAAGACTTTGCCTTGCAGGTTTGGCCCTGAACCCTTTTGGTTCCAGTTTGGGCCCCGCAGCCTTTGCCTTGCAGAATTGGGCCCAAACCCTATTTGTTCCAGTTTAGGTACCCCTTATTTTGCCTTGCAGGTTTGGCCCCAAACACATTTCGTTCAGGTTCGGGCTTGCAACTTTTTCCTTAGAGGTTTTGTCCCTAACCCTTTTCCTTCCACTTTGGGCCCCACAACCTTTGACTTGCAGGTTCAGCCCCAAACTCTTTTGCTTCCAGTTTGCATCCACAGCCTTTGCCTTGCAGGTTTGGCCATGTACCCTTTTGGTTCCAGTTTGGGCCCCACAGAGTTTGCATAACAGGTTTGGCCCGAACCCTTTTGGTTCCAGTTTGGGCCCCCTAGGGTTTTCTTAGCAGGCTTGGCACTGAACTGTTTCATTCCAATTTGGACCCCGCAGCCTTTGCCTTGCAGGTAGGCCCCAAACCCTATTCGTGGCAGTTTGGGTCCCCCATAATGTGCATTGCAGACTGGGCCCTGAACCTGTTTCGTTCAGGTTTAGGCCCCAAAGTCTTTGCCTTGCGGGTCTGGCCCCGATCCCTTTTCGTTTTAGTTTTGATCCTGCAGCCTTTGCCTTGCAGGTTTTACCCTGAATGCTTTTCCTTCCAGTTTGGGCCCAGCAGCCTTTGCTTTGGAGGTTTGACCCTGAACCCTTTTGGTTCCAGTTTTCATCCTGCAGCCTTTGCCTTGCAAGTTTGACCCCATACCCTTTTGGTTCCAGTTTGGAACACAGAGCAACTCCCTTCCAGGTTTGGCCCCAAACCCTTTTCATTCCTGTTTGGGTCCACCATACTTTGACTTTCAGGTTGTGCCCCAAACCCTTATCGTTCACATTTGGGCCTCGCAGGTTTTGCCTTGCAGGCTTGGCCCCGAACCCTTTTGGTTAAAATTTGGACCCCAGAGACTTTGCCTTGCAGGTTTGGCCCCAAACACTTTTCATTCAGGTTTTCATTTGGCCCTGCAGCCTTTGCCTTGCAGATTTTGCCCCTAACCTTTTTCCTTCCACTTTGGGCCCCGAAAACTTTGACCTGCAGGTTTGGCCCCAAACCTTTTTGCTTCCCGTTTGTGTGCCACAGCCTTTGCCTTGAAGGTTTGGCCCTGTACCCTTTTGGTTCCAGTTTGGGCCCCGAGAAAGTTTGCATAGCAAGTTTGGCTCGAACCCTTTGGTTCCAGTTTGGGCATGCCAGAGTTTGCATAGCAGGTTTGGCCCTGAATGCTTTTTGTTCCTCTTTAGGCTGGGCAGCCTTTACTTTGCAGGTTGGGTACAAAATACTTTTGGTTCCAGTGTAGAACCCACAGCCTTTGCCATGCAGGGTTGGCCCTGAATCTTTTTGCTTACAATTTGGGCCCCTTAGAGTTTGCCTTGCATTTTCGACCCCACATCCTTTGACTTGTAGGTTTGGCCCCGAACCCTTTTGGTTCCAGTTTAGGCCCTGAAGGCTTTGCCTTGCAGGTTTGGCCACGAACCCAATTGGTTTCAGTTTGGGCCCCCTTGAGGTTGCCGTGGAGGTTTAGCCCCGAACCCTTTTGGTTCCATTCATTCATTCATTCATTCAGTAGTATTTATTGAGCACTTACCATGTGCAGAGCACTGTACTAAGCACTTGGAATGAACAATTGGGCAACAGATAGCGACAATCCCTCCCCAATGATGGGCTCACAGTCTAATTGGGGGAGACAGACAGCAAAGCAAAACAGGATGAGACAAAAACAAGACGACATAGTCACAATAAATAGAATCAAGGGGATGTACACCTCATTAACAAAATAAATAGGGTAATAAATAATATATACAAATGAGCACAGTGCTGAGAGGAGGGGAAGGGGGGGAAGAGCAGAGAGTGGGGTGGGGAGGGGAGAGGGAGTAAGGGAAAGGGGGCTCAGCTGAGGGGAGGTGAAGGGGAAAAGGGGCGGAGCAGAGGGTAAAGGGGGAGCTCAGTCTGGGAAGGGCTCTTGGAGGAGGTGAGCTCTCAGTAGGGCTTTGAAGAGGGGAAGAGAGTTTGTTTGGTGGAGGTGAGGAGAGAGGGCATTCCAGGACAGCGGTAGGACATGGGCCAGGGGTCGATGGCAGGATAGGTGTGAACTGTGAGGAGGTGAGTGGCAGAGGATGTGGAGTGTATGGGGAGGGCAGTAGAAAGAAAGAAGGGAGGTGAGGTAGGAGGAGCCAAGTTGATGGAGAGCTTTGAAGCCAAGAGTGAGGAGTTTTTCTTTCATGAGGAGGAGGTTTTTAGACAACCACTAGAGGTTTTTAAAGATGGAGTGACATACTCAGTGCGTTTCTGTAGGAGGATGATATGGGTAGCAGAATGAAGAATAGACTGGAGTGGGGAGAAACAGGAGGTAGGGAGATCAGAGAAAAGGCTGACACAATAATAATAATAATAATAGTAATGATGTTTGTATTTGCTAAGCGGGGTATTTGTTATGTGCAGGGCAATGTTCTAAGCACTGGGGTAGATACAAGGTCATCAGGTTGTCCCACGTTGAGGCTCACAGTCTTAATCCCCACTTTGCAGATGAGGTAACTGAGGCACAGAGAAGTTAAGTGACTTGCCCAAGTTACACAGCTGACAAGTGGCAGAGCTGGGATTTGAACCCATGACCTCTGACTCCCAAGCCCGGGCTCTTTCCACTGATCCATGCTGCTTCTCGCAATAATCCAGTCAGGATATTATGAGAGCTTGTACCAGCACGATAGCCATTTGAATGGAGAGGAAAGGGCAGGTCTTGGCGATATTGTAAAGGTGAGACTGGAAGGCACTGGTGATGGATTGGTTATGTGCGGTGAATGAGAGAGCTCAGTCAAGGATGACATCAAGGTTGACGGGAAGGATGGTCATGCCGTCCACAGTGACAGGGAAGTCAGGGAGAGGACAGGGTTTGGGAGGGAAGATAGGGAGCTCAATTTTGGACATGTTGAGTTTTAGGTGGCAGGCAGGCTTCCAGGTGGACACGTCCTGGAGGCAGGAGGAGATACAAGCCTGAAGGGAGGAGGAGAGAACAGGGGAGGAGATGTAGATTTTGGAGTCATATGCATAGAGATGATAGTTGAAGCCGTGGGAGCGAATGAGTTCACCAAGGGAGTTTGGCCCCACATTTTTTGCCTTGCAGGTTTGACCCCAAAGCCTTTTGGTTCCAGTTTGGGCACCCTAGTGTTTACCTTGCAGCTTTGGCCTTGAACCCTTTTGGTTCTAGTTTGGGACACGCAGCCTTTGCCTTGCAGTTTTGGCCCCGAACCCTTTCATTTCCAGTTTGGGTCTTGCAGACTTGGCCTTGCAGATTGGGCACGGAAGGACCCGGAATGCTTTTGGTTCTCGTTTTGGACCCACAGCCTTTGCCTTGCAGGTTTGGCCCTGAACCCATTTAGTTTCAGTTTGGGTCCTGCAGCCTTTGCCTTTAAGGTCTGAACCTGAACTCTTTTGGTACTAGCTTGCCCCCTCCCCCCCCCCCCCCGAGTTTACCTTGCAGCTAAAACCCTGAACCCTTTTGTTTCCAGTTTGGGCCCTGTAGCTTTTGCCTTGCAGGTTTGGCCCCGAACCCATTTGTTTCCAGTTTGGACCCCACAGTCTTTGCCTCGCAGGTTTGGCCCCGAACCCATTTGTTTCCAGTTTGGGCCCCACAGACTTTGCATTGCATGTTGGGCCCTGAACTCTTTTCGTTCCATTTTGAGCCAGGCAGACTTTGCCTTGCAGTTTTGGCCCCAAATGCTATTTGTTCCAGTTTGGGTCCCGCAGACCTTGCCTTGCAATTTGGGCCCTGAAAACCTTTGGTTCCAGTTTGGATCCCACAGCCTTTGCCTTTTAGGTATTGCCCCAAATCATTTTGGTTCCAGTCGGGGATCCCTAGAGTTTGCCTTGTAGGTTTGGTCCTGAACCCTTTTCCTTCCAGTCTGGACCCCATAGCCTTTGCCTTGCAGCTTTGGCCCCAAACCCTTTTGCTTTCAGTTTGCATCCCGCAACTTTTACCTTGCAGATTTCACCCCAAACCTTTTTCCTTCCAGTTTGGGCCCCGCAGCCTTTCCCTTGCAGGTTTGGCCCCGAAAGCTATTCATTCCAGTTTGGGGTCCCCATATTTTCTTTTGCAGGTTGGGCCCCGAACCCTTCTCATTCCATTTTGGGCCCCCTAGAGTTTGTCTTGTAGGCTGGGCCCCGAACTCTTTTTGTTCAGGTTTGGGCCCCGCAAACTTTGCCTTACAAGTTTGGACCCAAACCTGTTTCATTTCAGTTTGTGATCTGCAGCATTTGCCTTGGAGGTTTGGACCCGAACACTGTTGGTACCAGTTTGGTCCCCCCAAAGTTTGCCTTACAGGTATTGTCCCGAACCCTTTTGGTTCCAGTTTGGGACCCCTAGAGTTTGCCTTGCAGGTTTGGCCCTGAACCCTTTTCTTTCCAGTTTTGGCCCTGCAACCTTTGCCTTACAGGTTTGGCCATGTACTCTTTTCCTTCCTTTTTGGGCCCCAAACCCTTTCGTTCCAGTTTGGGTCCCCCATACTTTGCTTTGTAGGTTGGGCCCCTGCACCCTTCTCATTCCAGTTTGGGCCCCCTAGAGTTTGCCGGGTAGGTTGGGCCCCGAACGTTTTTTGTTCCAGTTTGGATCCCTCAGACCTTGCCTTGCAAGTTGGGCCTGGAATGCTTTTAGTTCCAGTTTGGTTCCTGCAGCCTTGTGGGTTTGGCCCTGAAGACTCTTAGTTCCAGTTTGGGTCACGTAGCCTTTGCCTTCCAGTTTTGTCCCCGAACCCATTTTGTTTCAGTTTGGTTCCTGCAGCCTTTGCTTTGCAGGGTTGGACCTGAACCCTTTTGGTACCACTTTGGTCCCCCCAGAGTTTGTCTTACAGGTATTGCCCTGAACACTTTTGGTTCCAGTTTAGGCCCCTTAGAGTTTGTCCTGCAGGTTTGGCCCTGAACCCTATTGCTTCCAGTTTGTGTCCCCCAGCCTTTGTCTTGAAGGTTTGAGCCCGTACACCTTTCCTTCCAGTTTGGCCCCCAACCCTGTTGGTTCCACGTTGGGTCCCCCATACTTTCCTTTGCAGGTTAGGCCCCGAACCCTTCTCGTTCCAGTTTGGACCCCCTGGAGTTTACTTTGCAGGTTGGGCCACGAACTCTTTTTGTTCAGGATTGGGCCCTGCAGGCTTTGCCTTTCAGGTTTGGCCCCAAAACATGTGGGTTACAGTTTGGGCCTCACAGCCTTTCCCTTTCAGGTTTAGTCCTGAACCCATTTCGTTTCAGTTTGGGTCCTGCAGCATTTCACTTGCAGGGTGGGCCCAGAATGCTTTTGGCTCCAGTTTTGGTCTCACACCCTTTGCCTTGAAGGTTTGGCCCAGAAGCCTTTTGGTTACAGTTTGGGCACTCTAGAGTTTGCCTTGCGCATTTGGCCCTGAACCCTTTTCTTTCAGGTACGGGCCCTGCAGGCTTTGCCTTGCTGGTTTGGTCGCAAACCCTTTTGGTTCCCATTTATCCCCACAGCCTTTGCCTTGCAGGTTTGGCCCCCAACACCTTTTGACCCAGTTTGGCCCCCCCAGAGTTTGTCTTGCAGGATTGGCCCTGAACCCATTTCATTTCAGTTTGGGTCCCACAGATTTTGCCTTGCAGGTTTGGCCTGAACCCTTCTTATTCCAGTTTGGGCCCCCTAGAGTTTGCCTTGCAGGTTGGGCCCCAAACGCTTTTCATTCAGGTTTGGGCCCTGCAGCCTTTGCTTTGCAGGTTTGCCCCTCTAGCCTTTGCTTTGCAGTTTGGGGCCCAAACCCCTATGGTTCCAGTTTGGGCTCTGTATCCTTTGTGTTTCAGGTTTGGCCCCAAAGCCTTTTGGTTCCAGTTTGGGCACCCTAGTATTTGTCTTGCAGGTTTGGCCCCAAACCTTTTTCATTCAGGTTTGGGCCTTGCAGCCTTTGCCTTGCAGGTTTGGCCCTGAACTCTTTTCTTTCCAGTTTGGGTCCTGCAGACTTTGCCTAGCAGGTTGGGCCCGGAACCCTTTTGGTTCCACTTTGGGCCCCGCAGCCTTTGTCTTGCAGGTTTGCCCCACATCCTTTGCCTTGCAGCTTTGGCCCCAAACCCTTTTGGTTCTAGTTTGGGCCCCGCAGACTTTGTCTTGCAGGTTGTGTGCCGACCACTCTTAGTTCCAGTTTGGGTCCTGCAGACGTTGTCTTGTAGGTTTGGTAAAGACTGGGGGACCAAACTGGAACCAGAAGGGTTGGTGGCAGGCCTGTAAGGCAAATGCTGGGGGGCCAAAACTGGAAGACAAAGGCTCAGGGGCCAAAACTAGAATGAGAAGTGTTCAGGGCAAGGCATGCAAGATAAAGGCTTGAGGCCCAAACTGGAACAAGAAGGCTTCAGGGACAGACCAGCAAGGCAAGGGCTGGGGGGCCAAAACTGGAAGGCAAAGGCTAGGGACCCAAAACTCGAAAGAGAAGGCTTCAGGGCCAGGCTTGAAAGGCAAATGCAGGGGGCCAAAGGTTGGGAGGCACAAGTTAGAACGAGAAGGGTTTGGGCCAGGTCTGCAAGTCAAAGGCTGGGGAGCCCAAACTGGACCAAGAAGGGTTCAGGGCCTGGCATTCTAGGCAAAAGCTAGAGGTGCATAACTTGATTGAAAAAGGTTCGCGGACAGGCCTCTAAAGCAAAGGCTGGGGGGGACCGAAACTGAAAGGCAAAGGCTAGGGGCCCGAAACTGGAAAGAGAAGGGTTCAGGGCCAGGCTTGAAAGGCAAATGCAGGGACGGACAAAGGCAGGGAGGCACAAACTAGAACGAGAAGGGTTTGGGGCCAGGCCTGCAAGACAAAAGCTGGGGGGCCAAAACTGGAATGAGAAGGGTTTGGGGCCAGGCCTGCAAGGAAAAGGATGGGCTGCAAGACAAAGGCTGGGGGGCCAAAACTGGAATGAGAAGGGCTTGGGGCCAGGCCTGTAAGGAAAAGGATGGGGAGCCAAAGCTGGAATAAAAAGGGTTCAGGGATAGGCCTGCAAGGCAAAGCCTGGGTGGCCAAAACTAGAAGGGAAAGGCTTTGGGGCCAAAACTGGACCAAGAAGGGTTCAGGGCCTGGCATTCAAGGCAAAAGCTGGGAGTACAAAACTTGATCAAGAAGGGTTCAGGGCCAGTCTTGCAAGGCAAAGCCTGGGGGCCAAAACTGGAATGAGAAGGGTTCAGGGCCAGTCCTGCAAGGCAAAGGCTGGGGTGTGCAAATTGGAAAGAGAACAGTTTGGGGACAGGCCTGCAAGGCACAGGTTGGGGAGCCCAAGCTAGAAGGCAAAGACTGGGGATCCAAATATGGAATGGCAAGTGTTCAGGGCCACCCCTGCAAGGCCTAGTCTGGGAGGAAGAAACTTTAAGATAAAATCTGGGGGTCCAAAAATGGAACGAGAACGGTTCGGGGCCAGGCCTACAAGGGAAAGGAAAGGGAGACTAAACGAATGAGAAAGGTTCAGGGCCAGGTCTGAAAGACAAAGGCTGGGGAGCCCAAACTGGAATGAGAATATTTCAAGGACAGGCCTGCAAGGCCAAGTCTGGGGGGGCCCAAACTGGAACGAGAAGGATTCGGGCCAGGCCTGCAAGGCAAAGGGTGGGGGTGCCAAACTGGAACGAGAAGGGTTCAGGGCAAGGCCTGCAACAAAAAGGCTAGGGGGCCAAAACTGGAAAGCAAAAACTGGGTGGCCTAAACTGGAATGATTAGGGTTTGGGGCCAGGCCTGCAAGGCAAAGGCTTGCGGGCTCAAACTGGAACGACAAAGGATCGAGTCCAGGCCTGTTTGGTAAAGGCTGGAGGGTCCAAATTGGAAAAAGAACGGTCTGGTGCCCGAAAGAGAAGAAGTCAGTGCCAGACCTGCAAGGCAAAGTCTGGGGCGCCCTAAAGAAAACGTGAAGAGTTCGAGGCCAGGCCTGCAAGGCAAAGGCTGGGGGGCCCCAATCAGAAGGAGAAGGATTCGGGATTCGGGGCGTGGCCTGCACAGCAAGGCTGGAGGGGGGGGGGGGGATAAGGGTGGGGGCAAAACTGAAAGTCACAGGCTGGAGGGTGCAAACTGGAAAGCGAACGGTTTGGGTTTAAACCTGCAAAGCAAAGGTTGAGGGGGCAAAACTGGAAGGAGAAGGGCTCTGGACCAGGCTTACAAGGATAAGGCTGGGGGCCAAAACTGGAAGGAGAAGGGTTCTGGACTAGGCATGCAGGGCAAAGGCTGGAGGGCCAAAACTGGAACGAGAAGGGTTTGAGGCTAGGCCTGCAAGGCAAAGATTGGGGGCCTCAAACTGCATCGAGAGGGTTCAGGGCCAAATCTGCAAAGCAAAAGTTGGAAGGGCAAAACTGGAAGGAGAAGGGTTCCGGACTAGGCCTGCAAGGCAAAGGCTGGGGGCCCAAAACTGGAAGGAGAAGAGTTCTGGACCAGGCCTGCAAGGCAAATGCTGGGGGTCCAAAACTGGAAGGCAAAGGCTGGGGGCCAAAACTGGAACGAGAAGGGTTTGGGGTCAGGCTTGCAAGGCAAAGGCTGGGGGGCCCAAAGTGGAACGGGAAGGGTTTGGGGACAAGCCTGCAAAGCAAAGGTTGAGTGGGCAAAACTGGAAGGAGAAGGGTTCCGGACCAGGCCTGCAAGGCAAAGGCTGTGGGGCCCTAACTGGAACGAGAGAGTTTGAGGCCAGGCCTGCAAGGCAAGGCTGGGGTGTCGGGTGGGGCGGAAACTGGAAGGCAAAGGCTGGGGGGCCCAAACTGGAAAGAGAATGGTTCAGGGCCAGGCCTGTAAGGTAAAGGCTGGGGCCCCAAAAGTGGAAGGTAAAGGCTAGGGTGCCAAAGCTTCAACGAGAAGCTTTCAGGGGCCAGGCCAGCAAGGCAAAGGCTGGGGGGCCCAAACTGGAACGAGAGTGTTTGAGGCCAGGCCTGCCAGGCAAAGCCTTGGGGGCCAAAACTGGAACGAGAAGGGTTTGGGGCCTGACTTGAAAGGCAAAGGCTGGGGGGACAAAACTGGGTCGAGAAGCAATCAGGGCCAGGCCTGCAAGGCAAAACTGGGGGGCCCAAACTGGAATGAGAAGGGTTCAGGGTCAGGCATGCAAGGCAAAGGCTGGGGGGCTCAAACTGGAATGCGAGGATTCGGGGCCAAGCCTGCAAGGCAAAGGCTGGAGGAACAAAACTGGAAAAAGAAGGGTTCGGGGCCAGGCCTGCAAGACAAAGGCTGGAGGGACAAAACTGGAATAAGAAGGGTTCGGGGCCAGGCCTGCAAGACAAAGGCTGGGGGTCAAAATTGGAATGAGAATAGTTCAATGCCAGTCCTGCAATGCAAAGGCTGGTGGGGCAAACCTGGAAGGCAAAGGCAGGAATGAGAAGGGTTCAGGGCCAGGCCAGCAAACCAAAGGCTGGGGCACCCAAACTGGAATGAGAAGAGTTCGGAGCCAGGCCTGCAAGGCAAAGGCTGGCAGGGGGGCAAAACTGAAAGGCAAAGGTTTGGAGTGGGGAGGTAAAACTGTAATGAGAAGTGTTCGGGGTCAAGCCTGCAAAGCAAGGGCTTGGGTGGCAAAACTGGAAGGAGAAGGGTTCCGGACCTGGCCTGCAAGGCAAAGGCTGGGAGGACAAAACTGGAAGGAGAAGGGTTCTGGACCAAGCCTTCAAGGCTTCCAAAAATGGAAAGCAAAGGCTGAGGGGGCCACCTGGAATGAGAGGGATTCGGGGATAGGCCTGCAAAGCAAATCCTGGGGGGCCAAAACTGGAACCTAAAGGCTGTGGGGCCAAAACTGGAACGAGAAGCGTTCAGGGCCAGGCCAGCAAGGCAAAGGTCGTGGGCAAAACCGGAAGGAGAAGGGTTCTGGACCAGGCCTACAATGGAAAGGCTGGGGGGTCAAAACTGGAAGGCACAGGCTGGGTTGCAAAAACTGGAAAGAGAAGGGTTCGGGACCAGGCCTGCAGGGCAAAGGTTGGGTGGTCCAAACTGGAGCAAGAAGGATTCCGGGCCAGGCCTGCAAGGCAAAGGATGGGGGCCAAAACTGGAACGAGAAGCATTCGGGGTCAGGCCTGCAATGCAAAGGCTGAGGGTCTCAAACTGGAAAGAGAAGGGTTCAGGGCCAGGCCTGCAAGAAAGAGACTGGGAGGCAGGGGGAGGCGGGGGAGGTAACGAGAAGGTAAATGTGGGGAGCCAAAGTGGAACGAGAAGTGTTAGGGGTCAGGCCTGCGAGCCAAAGGCATGGAGGTCTAACTGGAACGAGAAAAGTTCTGGGCCAGGTCTACAAGGAAAATGATGGAGGGCCAAAACTGGAATGAGATGGGTTCGGGGCCAGGTCTGCAAGGCAAAGGCTGGGTGGCCTAAACGGGCAGGCAAAGGCTGGGAGGCCCAAACTGGAATTCAAAGGGTTCAAGGCCAGGCCAGTAAAGTAAAGGGTGGTGTCCCAAACAGGAATGAGAAGGGTTCACGGTCAGGCCTGCAAAGCAAAGGCCGGGGACACAAACAGAAACGACAAGGGTTTGGGGCCAGGCCTGCAAGCAAAAGCTGGGGTTAAAACTTGAAGTAAAGATTGCAGGGCCCAACCTGCAACCAGAAGGGTTCTGGACCAGGAATGCAAGGCAAAGGCAGGAGGGCCGAAACTGAAAGGCAAAAGCAAATTGGAACGAGAAGGGTTCGGGGCCAGGCCTGCAAGGCAAAGGCTGGGGGGCCCAAACTTGAACGAGATGAGTTCGGGGCCAGGCCTGCAAAGCAAAGGATGGGGGGCCAAAAGTGGAATGAAAAGAGTTCCAGACTCGAGTTACAAGGCAAAGGCAGGGGGCCAAAACTGGAAGGCAAAGCCTGGCGGGCCTAAACTGAAATGAGGGTTCAGGGCCAGGCATGTAAGGCAAAGACTGGGAGGTCGCAAATGGAACAAGAAGGACTCAGGGCCAGGCCTGCTAGGCAAAGGCTGGGGGGGCAAAACTGGAATGAAAGGAGTTCCAGACTAGAGTTACAAGGCAAAGGCAGGGGGCCAAAACTGGAAGGCAAAGCCTGGCGGGCCTAAACTGAAATGAGGGTTCGGGGCCAGGCATGTAAGGCAAAGACTGGGAGGTCGCAAATGGAACAAGAAGGACTCAGGGCCAGGCAAAGGCTGGGGGGCCCAAACTGGAAGGCATAGGCTGGAGGGGCATAAACCGAATAAGAAGCATTCAGGGGGAGGCCTTCCAGGCAAAGGCTCTGGCCCCAAACAGGAACGAGAAGGGTTCGGGCCAGGGCTGCAAGACAAAGGCTGTGGGGGGTACTGGAAGGCAAAAGTTGGGAGGCCCAAACTGGAACGAGAAAGGTCAGGGGGCCAGGGCTGCGAGGCAAAGGCTTGCGAGGCAAAACTGGAAGGCAAAAGTTGGGGGGCACAAACTATAACAAGAAGGGTTTGGGGCAAGGCCTGCAAGGTAAAGGCTCGGGGTTGGGGGGATTGGAAGGTAAAGGCTGGTGGGCCCAAACTGGAACGAGGAGGGTTCGGGGCTAGGACTGCAAGGCAAAGACTGAGGGCCCCAAACTGGAAAGAGAAGGGTTCAGGGCCAGGCCTGGAAGGCAAAGGCTGGGGTCGGGGGGGCAAAACTGGAACAGGAAGGGTTCGGATCCAGACCTGGTAGGCAAAGGCTGGGGGTCCAAAACTGAAACGAGAAGGATTTGGGGCCAGGCCTGGAAGGCAAAGGTAAGGGGGCAAAGCCTGGAAGGCAAGCCTCGGGGGCCAAAATTGCAAAGAGAAGGGTTCGGGGCAACACATGGAATGCAAAGGTTAGCGGGCCAAAACTGGAACGAGAAGGCCAGGCAAGGAAGGCAAAGGCTGGAATGCCAAAACCTGAACAAGAAGGGTTCAATTTCAGGCCTGGAACGCAAAGGATGGGGGACCTAAACTGGAATGAGAAGGGTTCGAGCCCAGGCCTGGAAGCTAAAGGCTGGGGGGCCAAAAACTGGAAAGAGATGGGTTCAGGGACAGACCTCGAAGACAAAGGCTGGGGGGACAAAACTGGAAGGAGAATTGTTCGGAGCCAGGCCTGGTAGGCAAACTCCAAGGGGCCGAAACTGAAACCACAAGGATACAGGGCCAAACCTGCAAGGCAAAGGCTGCAGGGCCCAAACTTGAATGAAAAGGGATCGGGGCCAAACCTGCAAGGCACACTCTAGGGGTCCCAAACTGGAACCCAAAGGGTTTGGGGCATTACCTGCAAGGCAAACTCTGGGGAGGCCAAGCTGGTACCAAAAGGGTTCAGGTCCAGACCTTCAAGGCAAAGGCTGCAGGACCCAAACTGAAACGAAATGGGTTCAGGTCCAAACCTGTAATGCAAAGGCTGTGGAGCCCAAACTAACCAGAAGGTTTCGGGGCCAAACCTGCAAGGCAAAGCCTGGCGAGGCCCAAACCTGAACGAAAATGGTTCGGGGCCCAACCTGCAAGGCAAAGGCTGCAGCTCCCAAACTGGAATGAAAAAGGTTGGGACCAAACCTACAAGGCAAAGGCAGCGGGGTCCAAACCTGAATGAAAACGGTTCGGGGCCAAACCTGAAAGGCAGAGGCTGCGGGGTCCAAACCTGAATGAAAAGTGTTCAGGGCCAACCCTGCAAGGCAAAGCCTGCGGGGCCCAAACCTGAACGAAATGGGTTCGGGGCTAAACCTGCAAGGCAAACTCTAGGGTGCCCCACCTGGAATCAAAAGCGTTCAGGGCCAAACCTGCAAGGCAAAGGCTGTGGGGGCCTGAACTGGAACCAAAAGGGTTCGGGGCCAAACCTGCAAGGCAAAGACTGCGGGGCCCAAACTGGAATGAAAGGCATTCCAGGACCGACCTGCAAGGCAAAGTCTGCGGGACCCAAATTGCAACCAAAAGGGTTCGGGGCCTAACCTGCAAGACAAGGGCTGTGGGACCCAAACTGGAACGAAGAACATTCCAGGCCTTAACTCCAAGGGAAAATCTTGGAGGACGCAAACTGGAACGAAAATCGTTCAGGGCCAAACCTGCAAGGCAATCTCTGGGGGGCAAGGGGGAGGGTTGGGGGCGGCCACAGGAACATAATGGGTTAGGGGCCATACATGCAAGGCAAAGGCTGTGGGGACCAAACTGGAACCAAAAGGATTTGTGGCCGAAGCTGCAAGGCAAATTCTAGGGGACCCAAACTGGAGCGAGAAGGATTCAGGGCCAAACCTGCAAGGCAAACGCTGCGGAGCCCAAAGTCGAACCAAAAGGGTTTAGGGCCAAAACTGCAAGACAAAGGCTTGGGGGGCAAACCTGAACAAAAAGGGTTCAGAGCCAAACCTGCAAGGCAAACTCTAGGGGTCCTAAACTGGATGTCAATTACCTTCAAGGCAAACTCTGGGTGGGGGCCAGCTGGTACCAAATCGGCATCTCTAGGGGGTACATCCTGGAACGAGAAGGGTGAGGGGCTCAATCTGCAAGGCGAAGTCTGGAGGACCCAAACTGGAACGAAAAAGGTCGGGGCCTAATATGCAAGGCAAAGATTTGGGGGGAAATCTGGAAGGCAAAGCCTGCAGGGCACAAACTGGAACCGAAAAGGTTCAGGGCCAAAGCTGCAAGGCAAAGGCTGAGGGGGGCAAACCGGCAAGGTGAAAGCTGTAGAGACCAAACTGGAACCAAAAGGATTCGGGGCCAAACCTGCAAGGAAAAAGGCTGCGGGGCACAAACCTGAATGAAAAGGGAATGGGGCCAAACCTACAGGGCAAACACTAGGGTGCCCAAACTGGAACCAAAAGGCTGCGGGACCCAAAATAGAACCAAAAGCATTCCGGGCCCAACCTGAAAGGCAAAGGCTGTGGGACCCAAACTGGAACGAAACAGGTTGGGGCATAACCTGCAAGGCAAACCCTGTGGGAGCCAAACTGGAACAAAAGGGTTGGGAACCAAACCTGCAAGGCAATGGCTGCGGGGCCCTAACCTGAAGGAAAAGGGTTCGGGGCCAAACCTACAGGGCAAACTCTAGAGGGCCCAAACTGGAACCAAAGGGGTTCGGGGTCAAACCTGAAAGGCAAAGGCTGCGGGGCCCAAACTGGAACGAAAATGGTTCGGGGCCCAACCTGTAAGCCAAAGGCGGTGGGGCCCAAACTGGAACGCAAAGGGTTCAGGACAAAACCTGCAAGGCAAAGGCTGTGGGGCCCAAACTGGTATCAAAAGGGTTTGGGGCCAAAGCTGCAAGGCAAAGGCTGTGGGAGCAAATTTCCAAGGAAAAGGCTGCTGGGCCCAAACCTGAACAAAAAGCTTTTGGGGCCAAACCTGCAAGGAAAACTCTAGGCTGCCCAAATTGAAACCAAAAGGGTTCAGGTCCAAGCCTGCAAGGCAAAGTTTGGGGGACCCAAACTGAAACCAAAAGTGTTTGGGGCCAAACCTGCAAAGCACATTATGGGGGAACCAAACTGGAACGAAAAGGGTTTGGGGCCAAACCAGCAAGGGAAAGACTGCGGGACCCAAACTAAAATGAAACGGGTTCAGGGCCAATCCTGCAAGGCAAACTGTGCTGGTGAGGGGAATGTAATAAAAAGGGTTGGGGGCCAAACCTGCAAGGCAAAAATTACAGGGCCCCAACTGGAACCAAAGGTGTTTGGGGCCAAACATGCAAGGTAAAGGCTGTGGGGTCCAAACTGGAACAAGAAGGGTTCAGGGCCCAACCTGCAAGACAAAGGCTGCAGAGCCCAAACTGAAACGAAATGGAATTAGAGCCAATTGTGCAAGGCAAACTCTGTGGGCCCAAACACTGGAACAAAAAGTGTTGGGGGCCAAACCTGCAATACAAGGTCTGCAGGACTCAAACTGGAACCAAAAGCCTTCCGGGCCCAACTTGCAAGGCAAAATCTGCGGGACCCAAACTGAAGCAAAAAGAGTTTGGGGCCCAACCTGCAAGGCAAAGGCTGTGGAGCCCAAACCTAAATGAAAAAGTTTGGGGCCAATCTTGCAAGGCAAACTTTGCAAGGCAAACTTTGCAAGGCAAAGGGGGCCCAATGGGAAACAAAAGGGATCTTGGCCAAATCTGCAAGGCAAACTCTGAGGGAGCCAAACTGGTACAAAAATTGTTCACGGCCAAACCTGCAAGGCAAAGGGTGCGTGACCAAACTGCAAGAGAAGGTTTGGGGCCAAACCTGCAAAGCAAAGGCTGCAGGGCCCATATTGGAACCTAAAGGGTCTGGGCCCAAACCTGCAAGGCAAAAGCTACAGGAACTGGACCAAAAGGGTTCAGGGCTTTACCTGAAAGGTAAACACTAGGGGGCCAAGCAGGTTCCCAAAGGTTTTGGGCCAGACTTTCAAGGCACAGGCTGCAGGAGCCAAACTGAAACTAAACGGGTTTGGGCCCAAACCTGCAAGGCAAAGTCTGTGGGACCCAAACTGGAACTAAAAGTGGCCGGGACAGAACCTGCAAGGCAAAGTCTGCAGGGCCCAAACTAGGACCAAAAGAGTTTGGGGCCAAAGCTACAAGGCAAAGGATGTGGGGCAAAACTGCAAGGCAAAGCCTGCAGGGCCCAAAGTGGAACCAAAAGTGTTCTGGGCCCATCCTGCAAGGCAAAGTCTGCAGGACCCAAACTGGAACAAAAAGGGTTCGGGGCCATATCTGCAAGGCAAAGGCTGTGGGCCCCAAACCTGAACAAAAAGTGTTCGGGGCCAAACCTGCACGGCATACTCTAGGGGGCCCAAACTGGAACAAATAGGGTTCATGGCCAAACCTGCCAAACTCTGGGGAGGCCAAACTGGTACCAAAAGCATGTGGGGCAAAATCTGCAAGACACAGACTGCAGGACACAAACCTTGATGAAATGGATTCGGGGCCAATCCTGGAAGACAAACTCTGCGGGGGCCAAACTGGAACAGAAATGGTTGGGGGATATCACTGCAAGGCAAATGCGGCAGGGACCAAACCTGATCGAGGGTTCAGGGCCAAACCTGCAAGGCAGACTCTAGGGATCCCAAATGGGAACCAAAAGGGCTTGGGCATTACCTGCAAGGCAGGCTCTTGGGGGGCCCAAACTGGTACCATAGGTGTTTGGGTCCAAACCTGCAAAGCAAAGGCTATGGGGGCAAACCTGCAAGGCAAAGGTTGCAGGGCCCAAACTGGAAGGAAGAGGGTTCGGGGCCAATCCTGCAAGGCAAAGGCTGCAGGGCCCAAACTGAAACGAAGAGGGTTCGGGGCCAAACCTTCAAGGCAAAGGCTTGGGGGACAAACCTGCAGGGCAAAAGCTGTGAGGCCCAAACTGGAACCAAAAGGGTTCGGGGCCAAACCTGCAAGGCAAAGCCTGTGGGGCCCAAACTGGAACCAAAAGGGTTCAGTGCCAAAACCTGCAAGGCAAACACTAGGGTGCCCAAACTGGAACCACAAAGCTTTGGGGCCAAACCTGCAAGGCAAAGGATGCGGGGTCCAAACTGGAACCACAAGGGTTCAGGGCCAAAACTGCAAAGCATAGACTGTGGGGGACAAACTGTAAGGCAAAGACTACGGGGCCCAAACCTGAATGAAAGGGTTCGGGGCTAAACCTGCGAGGCAAACTCTAAGGGGCCCAAGCTGGAACCAAAAGTGTTCAGAGCCAAACCTGCAAGGCAAAGGCTTTGGGACCCAAACTGGAACCAAAAGCATTCCGGGCCCAACCTGCAAGTCAAATTCTGTAGGACCCAAACTGAAATGAAATGGGTTCGGGGCCAAACCTGCAAGGAAAAGGCTGTGGGACCCAAACTGGAACGAAAAGCGTTCAGGGCCAAACCTGAAAGGCAAAGGCTGTGGGACCCAAACTGGAATGAAAAGCGTTCGGGACCAAACTTGCAAGGCAAAGACTGCCTTACCCAAACCGGAACGAAAAGGGTTCAGGGCCAAACCTGCAAGGCAAAGGCTGCAGGACCCAAAATGAAACAAAGAGGGCTCGAGGCTAAACTTGCAAAGCAAAGGCTGCGGGGCCCAATCCTGAACAAAAAGTCTGCGGGGCCAATCCTGCTAGGCAAACTCTAGGGGGCCCATACTGGAACAAAAAAAGTTTCAGTGCCAAATTTGCAAGGCAAAGTCTGAGGGGGCCAAACTGGTACCAAAATTGTTCAGGGTCAAACCAGCAAGGCAACGGGTGCCAGGCCTAAATCTGAAAGAAAAGGTTTGGGGCCAAACCTGCAAGGAAAACTCTAGGGGGCCCAAACTGGAACCAAAAGGGTTAGGGGCTATACCTGCAAGGTAAACTCTGGGGGGACCAAGCTGGTACCAAAAGAGTTCGGGTTCAGACCTTCAAGGCAAAGGTTGCAGAACCCAAACTAAAATAGAATGGGCTTGGGGGCCAAACCTGCAAGGCAAAGTCTGAGGGACCCAAACTGGAACCAAAAGCGTTCAGGACCAAACTTAATAATGTTGGTATTTGTTAAGCGCTTACTATGTGCCAAGCACTGTTCTAAGCGCTGGGGTAGACATAGGGGAATCAGGTTGTCCCACGTGGGGCTCACAGTCTTAATCCCCATTTTACAGATGAGGGAACTGAGGCACAGAGAAGTTAAGTGACTTGCCCACAGTCACACAGCCGACAAGTGGCAGAGCTGGGATTCGAACTCATGAGCCCTGACTCCAAAGCCCGTGCTCTTTCCACTGAGCCACGCTGCTTCTCTTGCGAGGCACAGGCTGCCTTGGTCAAACTGGAACAGAAAGGGTTCAGGGCCAAACCTGCAAGGTAAAGCCTGCAGGGCCAAGCCTGCAATGCAAAGGCTGTGGGCCACAAACCTGAATGAAAAGGGTTCGGGGCCAAACCTGCATGGCAAACTCTAGGGGACCAAAAGAGTTTGTGGCTAAACCTGCCAGTGAAAGGCTGAGAGGACCAAACTGGAACCAAAAGCGATCAGGGACAAACTTGCAAGACAAAGGCGGCGGGGGTCAAACAGGAACGAAAAGGGTTCGGGGCTAACCTGCAAGGCAAAGGCTGCTGGACCAAAAGTGAACGAAAAGGGTTCTGGGCCAACCTACAAGGCAAAGTATGGGGGACCCAAACTGGAGCGAAAAAGGTTTGAGGCCAAACCTGCAAGGGAAAGGCTGTGAGGCCGAAACTGGAACCAAAAGGGTACGAGGTAAAACCTGAAAGGCAAAGGCTGTGGGTCCAAAACTGAACAAAATGTGTTCGGGACCAAACTTGCAAGGCAAAGTAGGGGGGACGCAAACTGGAACAAAAAGGGTTTGGGGCCCAAATCTGGAAGGAAAGACTGTGGGGCCCAAACTGGAACCAAAAGGGTATGGGGTCAAACCTGCAAGGCAAGCTCTAAGAGGCCCAAACTGGAACAAGAAGGGTTCGAGCCCAACCTGCAATGCGCATTTTTGGGGGATCAAACTGGAACCAAAAGGGTTTGGGGCCAAACCTGCAAGGCAAAGGCTGCCGGGCCCAAACTGGAACGACAAAGGGTTCAGGGGTAAACCTTCAAGGCAAAGGCTGAGGGACCCTATCTAAAACGAAACGGGTTCAGGGCCAAACCTGCAAGGGAAAGGATGGAGGGGCCATAATGGACCAAAAATGTTGGGGGCCATACCTGCAAGGCAAAGGCTGCGGGGTCCAAACTGGAACCAAAAGGGTTCGGGGTCAAACTTGCAAGGCTTGGGGGCCCAAACCGGAATGAGAAGGGTTCCAGGCCCAATCTCCAAGCAAATCTTGGGGACCCAAATTGGAACAAAAAAAGTTCGGGGCCAAACATGCAAGGCAAAGATTGGAGGGGCAAACTGGCAAAACAAAGGCTGTGGGGCCCAAAGTGGAACCCAAAGGGTTTTGGGCCAAACCTGCAAGGCAAACTCTAGGAGCCCCAAACAGAAACCAAAAGGTTTCAGGGCCAAACCTGCAAGGGAAAGGATGGAGGGGCCATAATGGACCAAAAAATGTTGGGGGCCATACCTGCAAGGCAAAGGCTGCGGGGCCCATTCTGGAACGAATAGTGTTTGAGGACAAACCTGCAAGGCAAACTCTAAGGGGTCCAAACTGTAATGAAAAGGTTCAGGGCCGAACCTACAAGGCACACTCTAGGGGTCCCAAACTGGAACCCAAAGGGTTTGGGGCATTACCTGCAAGGCAAACTCTGGGGGCGCAAGCTAGTACCAAGAAGGTTCAGGTCCAGACCTTCAAGGCAAAGGCATCAGGATCCAAACTGAAATCATAAGGGTTCGGGGCCAAACCTGCAAGACAAAGACTTCAGGGCCAAAACTGGAACCAAAAGAGTTCTGGGCCAAATCTGTAAGGCAAAGGCTGCAGGGCCCAAACGGAAACAAAATGGGTTCGGGGACAATCCAACAAGGCCATCTTGAGGGGGCAAAACTGGAACAAAATAGGTTGGGGACCAAACCTGCAAGGCAAACTCTAGGGGGCCCAAACTGGAACCAAAAGGATTCGGGGCCAAATCTCCAAGACAAAGGCTGCGGGGCCCAAAGTGGAACCAAAGAGTTTCGGGGCCAACCCTGCAAGGCAAAGCCTGCAGGGCCCAAACCTGAATGAAAACGTTCGGGGCCAAACCTGCAAGGCAAACTCTGGGGAGGCCAAACTGGTACCAAAAGTGTCCAGGGCCAAACCTGCAAGGCAAAGCCTGCGGGCCCCAATCTGAATTAAAAGGGTTTGGAGCCAAACCTGCAAAACAAACTCTAGGGTTCCCAAACTGGAACCAAAAGGGTTAGGGACCAAACCTTCAGGGCAAAGGCTGTGGGGCCCAAACTGAAACGCAAAGTGTTCGAGGCAAAACCTGTAATGCCAAGGCTGTGGGGCCCAAACCTGAATGAAAAGGGTTCAGGGCCAAACCCTCAAGACAAACTCTAGAGTGTTCAAACAGGAACCAAAAGGGTTTGGGACCAAGCCTGTAAAGCAAAGCCTCGGGGGTGGGGAGGACAAACCTGCATGGCAAAGGCTGCGGGACCCAAACTGGAACCAAAAGGGTTAGGGGCCAAACCTGCAAGGCAAGCTCTAGCGGGCCCAAACTAGAACCAAAACCTTAGGTTAGCTTAGGCCAGGGAAAAGCTTAGGCCAGCGGAAAAGGTTAGGGCAGGGGAAAGGTTTAGGGCAGGTGAAAATGTTACATAAGGCAAAATGTTAGGCTAGGGCACAAGGTTAGGCCAGGGAAAAGGTTAGGCCAGGGGAAAAGGTTAGGCTAAGGGAAAAGGTTAGGCTACAGGAAAAGGTTACACTAAGGGCAAAGGTTAGGCTAAGGGAAAAGGTTAGTCTCGGGAAAATGTTTAGGCTAGGGGAAAAGGTTAGACTAGGTGTAAATTTTTGGTTAGGAGAAAAGTTAAGGCTAAGGAAAAAGGTTAGATTAGGCGAAAAGGCAAGTTTAGGGAAAAAGGTTAAGCTAGGAGGAAAGATTAGGCCATGGGATAAGTTTAAGCCGGGATAAAGTTTATGTTAGGGGAAAAGGATAGGCTAGGAAAAAAGGATAAGCTCGGGGAAAATGTTAGGGGATAGATGGGACTCGGTGTAAAGGCTAGCAGACAGGTTTAGGCTAAGGGAAGAGTCTACGCTAAGGGAAAAGGTAAGGCTAGGGAGAAAGGTTAGGCTAGGTGAAAAGTTAAGGCCGGGGAAAAGGGTAAACCAGGGGAAAAGTTTAGGCTAGGGAGAATGTTAGGCCAGGGAGAAGGTTAGGCTAGGGGAAAAGTTAAGGCTAGAGGAAAGGTTAGGGCAGGGGAAAAGGTTAGGCCAAGGGAAAGCGGGAGAGGGAAAAGCATAAGAGGGAAAAGCTTATGCTAGGAGAAAAGTTAGGCCATGGGAAAGGTTGGGCTATGATAACAGATAGGTAGGCTAGGGAAGAGGTTAGGCTATGGAAAATGTATAAGCTAGGGGAAAGGGTTAGGCCAGGGGATGGTTTAGGCAAGGGTAAGATTAGTCTAGGGGGATAAGGTTAGGCTAGGGGAAAAAGTCAGGGCGGGGAAAAGTTTAGGCCAGAGGAAAAGGTTAGGCCAGGGGAAAATGTTGGGATAGGGGAAATAGCTTGGGGAAAACATTAGGCTAGGTGCAAAGGTTAGGCAGGGGGAAAAGTTTGGGCTGGGGGAAAAGGTTAGGCAAGGTGAAAAGTTTAGGTTAAGGGTAAAGGTTAGTCTACGGGATAAGGTTAGGCTAGGGGAAAAGGTTAGTCCAGGGGAAAAGATTAGGTCGGGAAAAGGTTAGGCCAAGAGAAAAGTCTAGGATAGGGGAAAAGGCTAGGCAGGGGGAAAACGTTAGGCTAGTTGAAGATGTAAGACCATGGAAAATGATTAAGCTAAAGGAAAATGTTAGGCCAGGGGGAAAGGGTAGGCCATGGGAAAAGGTTAGGCCAGGGGAAAGGATAGGCCAAGAGAAAAGGTTAGGTTAGGGGAAAGGTTAAGGCTTTGGAAAAAGGTTAGGCAAGTTTAGGTTAGGGGAAAAGGTTTGGCTATGGGAAATGGTTACATTAGGGGAAAGGTTAAGCTCAGTGAGGGGGTTGGGCTAGGGGAAAAGGTTAGAATAGGGGAAAAGTTAAGTCTAGGGGAAAAGGATAGGCCAGGGGAAAAGTTTAAGCCAGTTAAAAACTTATTCTAGGGGACAAGGTTAGGTTAGGGGAAAAGGTGAGGCCAGGGGAGAGATTAAGCAAGAGAAAGATTAGGGTAGGGAAAAATATTAGGCTAGAGTAAAACGTTAGGCTAGGGGAAAAGGCTAGGCAAAGGGAAAGGCTTAGGCTAGGTGAAGGGGTTAGGATAGGGGAAAACGTTAGGCTAGGAGTAGAGGTTAGCCTAGGGGAAATGGTTATGCCATGAGAAAAAGTTGGGCCAGGGGAAAAGGATAGGCCTTGGGAAAAGTTTACGTGAGGGAAAAGGATAGGCCAAGGGGAAAGGTTACGCTCAGGGAAAAGGTTAGGCCAGGGGAAAAGGTTAGGCTAGGGGAAAAGGTTAGGCTAGGGGCAAAGGTTAGGTGAGGGGAAAAAGGTTAGGCTAGGGGAAAGATTAGGCTAGGGGAAAACGTTAGGCTGGGGAAAATTTTAGGCTAGGGGAAAAGGTTGGACCAGGGGAAAAAGTAAGCCAGGGAGAAGGTTGGGTCAGGGAAAGGATAGGCTGAGGGAAAAGGTTAGGCTAAGGGAAAAGTTTAGTCTAGGATAAAGGTTAGGCTAGGGTCAGGTTAGGCTATGTGATAAGGTGAGGCCAGAGGAAGAGGTTAGCCTAGGGGAATAGGGTAGGCTAGGGGAAAACGTTAGATTAGGGAAATAGGTTTGGCCAGGGGAAGAGTATAGGTCAGGGGAAAGGTTAGGCTAGGGGAAAAGGTTAGCCTAATGGAAAACCTTAGGCTAGAGGAAAATGTTAGACTAAGGGAAAAGGGCCAGAGGAAAGGTTTAGGGTAGGGGAAAAGGTAAGGCTAGATAAGGTTAGGCGGGGGAAAACCTTAGGTCAGAGGAAACGGTTAGGCCAGGGAGAAGGTTAAGCCAGTGGAAAAATTTAGGACAGGGGAAAGAACAGGACAAGGGAAAAGGTTAGGCTAGGGGAAAACCTTAGGCTAGGGAAAAATGTTAGGCTAAGGGAAAAGGTTAGGCCAGGGGGAAAGGTTAGGTGAGGAAAAAAGGTTAGGCTAATTGAAAAGTTAAGGTTAGGGGAAAGGTTCGGGCAGGGGGAACGGTTAGGCTGGGGAAAAGGTTAGTTCAGGGAAAAGGATAGGCCCAGTTTAAAGGTTATTCTAGGCAAAAACGTTAGGCTAAAGGAAAGAGGATAGAGGTCAGGTTAGGCTTTGGGAAAAGGTTAGGCCAAGGGAAGAGGTTAGGCTAGGGGAAAATGGTAGTCTAGGGGGAAAGGGTAAGGCTAGGGGAAAAGGGTAAGCTAGGGGGAAAGTTTAGGCCTGGGAAAAGGTTAGGCTAAAGGAAAAGGTTAGGTTAGGAAAATGGATAATGCCAAGGGAGCAGGTTAGTCTAGACAAAATGTTAGGCTTAGGTGAAAGGTTAGGCTAGTGGAAAGGGTTAGGCTAGGGGAAAAGGGTAAGCTGGGGAAAGGTTTAGGCCAGGGAAAAGGTTAGGCTAAAGGAAAAGGTTAGGTTAGGAAAATGGATAGGCCAAGAGAGCAGGTTAGTCTAGACAAAATATTAGGCTTAGGTGAAAGGTTAGGCTAGTGGAAAGGGTTAGGCAAGGGGAAAATGTTAGATTGGGGGAGAGGTTAAGCCAAGGGAAAAGGTTAGTCTAGGGGGAAAAGTTAAGCTAGGGAAAAGGTTAGGCAGGGGAAAAGGTTAGGCTAGGGGAAAAGTTAAGGCTAGGGGAAAAGTTGAGGCTAGGGGATAAGGTTAGGCAGGGGGCAAGGATAGACTAGGGGAAAGGATAGGTAAGGGGATAGGTTATACCAGGGAAAAGGTTAGGGCAGGTGAAAAAGTTAAGCTAGGGAAAAAGCATAGGCTAGGGAAAGGTTAGGCAAGCGAAAAGGTTAGTCCAGGGGTAAAGGTTAGGCTAGGAGAAAAGCTTAGGCCGGGGAAAAGATTCAGCCAGGCAAAAAGGATAGTTTAGGGGAAAGGTTTAGGCTAGGGGAGCAGGTTAGGCTAGGGGAACAGGTTAGGCTAGGGGAAAAGGTTAAGCTAGGGGAAATGGTTAGGCGAGGGGAAATGGTTAGGCAAAGAGAAATGGTTAAGCGAGGAGAAAAGGTTAGGTGAGGGGAAAAGTTTAGGCCAGGGGAAAAAGTTAGGCCGGGGCTAAGGGAAGGCCAGGTAGAAAGGTTGTGCCAAGGAAAAGGTTAGGCCAGGGGAAAAGGTTAAGCTAGGGGTATGGGTTAGGCTAGGGGAAAAGGTTGGGCTAGGGGTAAAGGCTAGGTCTGCGGAAAAGGAAAGGCCAAGGGAAAGATTAGGTCAGGGAAATGGTTAGGTCAGGGGAAAAGGTTAGACTAGGGGAAAGGTTAGGGTAGGGGAAGACTTAGGCCAGAGGAAAAGGTTATACCAGGGAAAAGGTTAGGCTAGGTGAAGGTTAAGCAAGCGAAAAGGTTAGTCCAAGGGTAAAGTTTAGGCTAGGGGAAAGGGTTAAGCTAGAGGAACATGTTAGGCTACGGGAACAGGTTAGGCTAGGGGAACAGGTTAGACTAGTGGAAAGCGTAGGCCAGGGAAAAGGATAGGAGAGGGAAAAAGGTTAGGCCAGGGAAAAAGGTTAGGCTAGGGTAAAAGGGAAGGCCAGGTGGAAAAGTTGTGCCAAGGAAAAGGTCAGGCCAGGGGAAAAGGGAAGGCCAGAGGAAAAGGTTAGGCCAGGGGAAAGGGGAAGGCCAGGAGGGAAAGTTGTGCCAAGGGAAAGGTTAGGCGAGGAGAAAAGGTTAAGCTAGGGGAAAGTGTCAGGCAAAGGGAAAAGGTTAGTCTGGGGGAAAATGTTAGGTGAGGGAAAAGGTAAGGCTAGGGGAAAGTGTTAGGCTAAGGGAAAGGTTAGGCCGTGGGAAAAGATAGGCGACTGGAAAGGGTAGGCTATGGGATAAGGTTAGGCTACAGGAAAAGGTTAGGCTTCGGGAAAAGGTGAGGTTAGGGAGAAGGTTTAGGCTAGGGGAAAAGTTTAGGCTAGCTGAAAAGGTTAGGTTAAGGGAAAAAGTTGAGCCGGGGAAAAGGTTAGGCTAGGGGGATGTTTAGGCCAGTGGAAAAGGTTAGGCAAGAGGAAAAAGTTAGGCTAGGGGAAAAGGTTAGGCTAAGGGAAAAGGATAGGCCAGGGGAAAATATTAGGTCAGGGAAAGGTTAGTCCAGGGGAAAAGGTTAGACCGGGGGAAAATATTATGTCAGGGAAAACGTTTAACTAGGGGAAAAGGTTAGGCGATGGGAAAGATTAGGTGACGGGAAAAGGTTAGGCTAAATGTAAAGGTTAGCTTAGGGGAAAAGGTTAGGCTTGGGGAAAGGGTTAGGCTAAGGGAAAAGGATAGGCCAGGGGAAAAGGTTAGGTCAGGGAAAAGGTCCAGCCAGGGTATAAGCTTAGGTCAGGGAAAAGGTCAGGCTACGGGAAAAGGTTAGGCTGGGGAAAAACAATAGGCCAGGGTAAAATGTTGGGTCAGGGATAGGCTAAGGGAAAAGGTTGGGCTACGGGAAAGGTTAGGCTATGGGAAAAGGTTAAGATAGGTGTAAAGGTTAGTTTAGGGAAAAAGCTTTGGCTTGGGTTAGGCTAGGGGTAAAGGTTAGGCCCGGGAAGAGCTTAGGCCAGGGGAAAGGGTTAGGCCAGGGGAAAACATTAGGCAAGAGGAAAAGGTTAGGCCAGGGGAAAATGATAGGCCATGGAAAGAGGTTATGCCAGGGGAAATGGTTAGGCCAGGGAACAATTACGCTAGGGGAAAGGTTAGACTAGGGGAACATATTAGGATACTGGAAAGGGGTAGGCTAGGGTAAAAAGTAAAAGGTTAGGCTGGGGAACAGGTTAAGGTAGGGGACAAGTTTTTGTTAGGGGAAAAGATTAGGCTAAGGGAAAAGATTAGGCCAGGGCAAAGGTTTAGGTCAGGGAAAAGGTTAGGCTAGGGAATAGGTTAGCCTAAGGGAAAAGGTTAGACAAGGGGAAAAGGATAGGCCTGGGGAAAATGTTAGGTCAGGGAAAAGGTTAGGCTAGGAGAAACTGTTAGGCTAGGGGTGAAGATTCGGACTGGGGAAATGTTAGATGACAGGAAAGGTTAGGCTAAGGGTAAAGCTTAGGCTAGGTATAAAGGTTAGGTTAGGGAAACGTTTATTCTAAGGGAAAGGTGAGGCTAGGGGAAGGATTAGACTAGGGGAAGGATTAGACTAGGGGAACGGTTTTGGAACGGGAAAAGGTTAGGCTGGGTGTGAATGTTAGGCTAGTGTGAAAAGGTTAGGCTGGGGAAAAGGTTAGGCCAGGGAAAAGGTTAGGCCAGGGGAATAGTTAGGCCAGGGGAATAGTTAGGCCAGATGAAAGGTTAGGCTAGGGGGGGAAAGGTTAGGCCAGGGGAAAAGGTTAGGCCAGGGGAAAAGGTTAGGCCAGGGGAAAAGGTTAGGCCAGGGGAAAAGGTTAGGCCAGGGGAAAGGTTAGGCCAGGGGAAAAGATTAGGCCAAAGGAAAAGGTTAGGCCAGGGGAAAGGGTTAGACCAGGGGAAAGGGTTAGGCTAGGAGAAAGGGTTAAGCCAGGGGAATAGGTCAGGTTAGGTGAAAAGGTTAGTTTAGGTGAAAAGGATAAGCTAGGGGAAAAGGTTAGGCCAGGGAAAAGGTTATGTAAATCAAAAATGTTAAGACAGGGTAAAAGGTTAGGGAAGGGGAAGAGCTTAGTCCAGAGAAAAAGGTTAGTCCAGGGGAAAAGGATATGCTAGGGGAAAAGGCTGGGCCAGGGGAAAAGGTTAGGCAACGGTGAAAGTTTAGGTTAGGGGGAAAGCTTAGAACCATCTCTAGCATGGTCCTGATCCCAGCTCTGCCCTTTATCAGCTGTGTAACCCTGGGCACTTTACTTCTCTGTGACTCCGTTACCTCATCTGTAAAGAGGGGACTGAGACCGTGAGCCCACGTCAATGAGAGACTGTGTCCAACCCAACTGGCTTATGACCACCCACTTTTAGTAAAGGACCTCCTGACATATAGCAAGCACTTAAAAGATGCCATCATTATCATTTTGAAAGCATTTGTCCATAAAAACAAAAATTACAAACAGTTTTCCACTGGGTCTCATCTCTGGCTTGACCTCCACCCCACGTCCCAATCTTGTCTCAGTCCCTCCTCCCAGCCCCTACTTCCAGCAGGCTGACACTGAACCGAATGTACCGTCCGGGCAACCTGGCCCTTCAAAGCAGACAGACCACCACTCTCCCCACCTTCAGAGACCTCCTAAAATCACATCTTTTCCAAAAAGTCTTCCCCAACTAAGACACTTATTTCCTCTTTTTCATGATAATAATAATGTTAAGTGATAATGAATGTCCAGCAGCTATGAAAAGGAATAATTCACTTTCTAATACAATGGCTACTTTGTCCTCCCCACCCTCACCCCTCATGACTCACGTGGAGCCCACTCAACACACTGAGAAGAATGGGGTGAACAGACTGTTGGGCAATATCCTCCACCTAGCACTATATTGCCAGAAGCCACAAGCACTCACAGCAGGGTTTCTTCCCTGGGAAAAGAGAATTGAAAGAGTGACCTACACATACACACTCATTTTGTTTCCCCTTCCAGCTCACCTATGCACCTAGTCCAACCCACTAAGCACTGAAATATTCACATCATAGCAGTTAGGTACATACCCTTATATTCAGATCCTTCCCTTACCTATATTGTATCATCTGGGTCCACCCCATAAAACTGATGGTGGACCTCTAAGATTGAAAGAGGATTTCTGGAGAATGCAGAAGACAAGCATATCTGAAGTTATTAGGGAGTGAAACACCATAACGAAAGCAGAAAAGAGGGGACAGGTATACTGAGGTGGTGAGTCAGAGTTGCAGGGAATGTGTATGCTAATTCTGTTGCATTGTACTCTCCCAAGCATTTAGTACAGTACTCTGCACATACTAAGCACTCAATAAATACCATTGATTGATCGCAAGAGGGTAGTGTCTCTGAGAACTTCCACATCTACAGAAAAAGGCAGTTTGAGTGGCAAGGGAGCCATCTGAGATGGATTATTAGACCCTTCACCCGACTAATGGTAATAATCATTATTATGGCATTTTTTAAGCACTTGCTATGTGCCAAACACTGTTCTAAGTGCTGGGATAGACACAGTGTATTCAGGTTGTCTCATGTGGGGCTCACAGTCTTAATCCCCATTTTACAGATGAGGTAACTGAGGCACAGGGAAGTTAAATGACATGCCCAAGGTCACCCAGCAGACAAGTGGCAGGGGCCAAGATTAGAGCCCACGTCCTCTGACTCCCAAGCCCGAGCTCTTTCCATTAAGTGACACTACGCATCCTCCCACCCACAACATGGGCATGAGGTCAGGATAGGGGAGGGATGATATCCTCCCCACACAGAACAGCCCTGCAGGGAGGTCACTGTGGAAATTACCTGACCTAGAACCTCTCCCAGCTACAAGTCAGAAAACACCTAGCTAGCTTGACAGCCCCATCACCTTCCCTTCGAGATAGAAGCTCAGCTCCTCTGCACCCTCACTAAAGGAAAAACAGTCTTCACAACCAGGTAGTATAAGAAGCTTCTGGTAGGCAAAGTGGGCCAATCCCTCTCTTCCCATCACCAGGACCCCTTAGACATCCACCTCCAGATGGCTCTGACTTGAGTTTAGGAAGCTCCTGCAAGATCCAGCCTGCTCATCGTGTCTCATGTGACCACAGCAATCCCAACCGTCCCTACACAGCCTCCCACCTACACAGTGGACATAGCAGTGGTCTCCCAAAACTTTAAGAGCCCTGCTGAAATTGTTTCTTCTTCAGTAAGCCTTCCATCGCTAAAACTCACATCTTCCCCACACCCAACCCCACCACATACACACACAATTGATTTTCCCTTTCAATTCACCCTGCACTTAGGCACACCCAGAAAGCACTGATCATTCATTCATTAGTATTTATTGAGCGCTTACTATGTGCAGAGCACTGTACTAAGCGTTTGGAATGAACAAATCGGCAACAGATAGAGACAGTCCCTGCCCACTGAAGGGTTTACAGTCTAATTGGGGGAGACAGACAGGAGACAGAAACAATAGCAATAAATAGAATCAAGGGGATGTACATCTCATTAACAAAATAAATAGAGTAATGAAAATTTATACAAATGAGCAAACGAGCACAGTGCTGAGGGGAGGGGAAGGGAGAGGGGGAGGAGCAGAGGGAAAGGGGGCAAAAGGGGGGCTTAGCTGACGGGAGGTGAAGGGGGGGTAGAGGGGCAGCAGAGGGAGCAGAGGGAAATTAGGTATATATCCTTACCTTACTCATATTAATTGGGTCCTCCTCATTCAACTGATACTGGACCTATAAGATTGAAAGGGAACTCTGGTAGTAAGTAGAAGACAAGCATATCTTGAAGGTGAAAGGGAAAGAGAGCAGAAAAGTGGGGACAGGTGTGTTTAGGTGGTGAGTCAAGGCTGCAGTGAAGATGTCTGTTAATTTTCTTGTTCTGTAGTCTCCTAACCATGTAATAATAATGTTGGTATTTGTTAAGCGCTTACTATGTGCCGAGCACTGTTCTAAGCGCTGGGGTAGTAAACACCAATGATTGATTGCAGGAAGGAAGTGTCCCTTACAATTTCTACAGTCACAGAGAAAGCCTGGAGAACAAAGATGCAGTTTGAGTGACCAAGAAGCCTTCTGAAATGGAATGTTAGGCCCCTCACCCCACTACCCACTACCATCACAGGCACGAATAAGGTCAGGAAAGGTGAAAGATTACACCTCCACATAGCCTGCCATGGACATCTTTATGGAAAATACCTGGTCCTTCTTCAATAGAAGCCCCTAGTAAGCAAGCCAGAAAACAGATTCAAAGTTACCCCAAACACCACACATCCTTCACCCCAAAACACTCCTTTTATCTTCCTAAACTCCACAGCCCCTCACCTTAACACACTCAACCCCAAATAGCCTCAGGCTCTGGAGGCTTATATAGGAGGGGGAGGGGCCCTGGACTGAGGTCAGTAATTGACCTGATTGGATGCAGCTAGGTTAGAGATCAGGTGTCCCTGGAGGAAGCCCTAGCAGCTTCATGGGAAGACGGGATGACTGTGGGAAAGATAGGGTAGGATGGAATAGGGGCATAAGGGATTGGATTGGATTGAATCTCTAGCATGAAAGGATTTGTCCAGGGAAACACAAATTCCAAACAGCTCTCCAGAGGGTTTCAACTCTGGCCTGACCCCCACCCCACCTTTCTTTCCTGTCTGAGTTCCCTGCTCACAGCCCCCACATCTGAGCTGTTGACACTGGACCGCAGGAGTAGTCAAAGCAGCCTGGCCCAGTAAAGCAGACAAACCATCATTTTCCCCACCTTCAGAGCCCTCCTAAAATCACATCTCCTCCAAGAAGGTTTCCCCAACTAAACCCTCATTTCCGCTATTTGACACAGAATGGAGTGAGAGAAGAGGAAAAGAGCTGATTTTGGTTTTATTTTGTGCATGTGTGTTGTGTTTTAATGTTTCATTGCTCTTAACGTGTCCGTCTCTAGTTTTTCTCAGAGCTGGAGAAGGAGGCATAGAAGATTGCAGACAACCTAGTTTTTTTGAGCGGGCTGGGGGGCAAATACTGTTTCTATGTCTGAGCCAACAGGACAGACTCATGCTCCCCTTCTCCCCCATACCCTCCAAAACACAGGACTCACTGCAGAACTCTCCTCTGGGTAGGAGGCCATATAGTTTGGGTCTAATGGAAGCAAAATGTCACTGCACCTTCTCCACCAGTCCTGACTGAAACACAACTGGAGTTGTGGAACCTGACTTTAAGAGACACATGTGGATTAGTAAGGGGCCAGGTTCCCTCACCCTGCCCCCCTTTGCCCTGCCCTCTGCTTCTGTGGCCAAACCCTTCAGTCTTCCATATATTCTGTTGCCTCATAGCTGGAGAAGGAGGGGTAGGTGATTGCAGACAACATAGGTTTCTTTGGTAGACACCATTTTCCCTCTCCCCCACCAAACATTAAACCTATCATCTGGAGAGGTGAGGCGCATATGCAGACCACTTCACTAAGATGACTGCAACAATCTGCCCTTATATATCTATTCATTCATTTAAATTAATGTCTGCCTCCACCTCTAGACTATTAAGCCCGTCAAACGGCAGGGACTGTCTCTATCTGTTGCCGACTTGTTCATTCCAAGCGCTTAGTACAGTGCTCTGCACATAGTAAGCGCTAAATAAATACTATTGAATGAAAATAAATAAATACTATTGAATGAACTCCTTGTGAGGAAGGAATGTGTCTGTTTGTTGCTATATTGTACTTTCCCAAGTGCTTAGTACAGTGTCCTGCACCCAGTAAGAGATCAATAAATAAGACGGAATGAAGAGGAAGTCAGGGTCAGACACAGAAAGGTCCCTTTCCCAGAAGTCAGTCAGTTGTATGTATTGAGAGCTTACTGTCTGCAGGACACTGTACTAAGCACTGGGAGAGGACAATCCAACAATAAACAGACTCATTTCCTCCCCACAACGAGCTTCCAGTCTAGAGGGGGAAGCAGACATCAATACAAATCAATAAATAACAGATATGTACATGAGTATGGTGGAGCTGGGAGGTTAAAGGAATAAAGGGAGCAAGTCAGATCATCACAGAAGGGAGTGGGAGAAGAGGAAAGGAGGGTTTTGTTAGGGGAGGCCTCTGGGAGGAGATGTGCCTTCAGTAAGCTTGGTGGCAGGGGCAGGTCGAGGGGGTTACTGTCTGTTGGATTTGACGAAGGAGGCAATTCCAGGCCAGAGGAAGGATGTAGTCGAGAGATTGGCAGCATGATGGATGAGACAGAAGTAAAGTGAGAGGGTTGGTTTTAGAGAGGTGAACTGTGTGGGCTGGAGTGTAGTAGGAGAGTAGCAAGGTGAGGTAGGAGGGGGCAGGGTGATTGAGTATTTTAAAGTTCAAGGTGAGGACTTCCTGTTTGATACAGAGATGGATGGGCAACCCAAGGAGTTTCTAGAGGAGTGGGGAAATATGGCCTGAATGTTTCTGTAGAAAAATGATCTGGGTAGCAGACACAAGTATGGACAGGAGTGAGGAGAGACAAGAGGACAGAGGAAGTGTGGACAGGGTTGTGGGTGCCGGGAGGTTTGACCCATCTGTAGAATTCAGGGCCCTAGAGTTTTTCAGTCCCATAGTCACTTCAGGTAGAATCAGTTCCCTGCATAGAGCCCCAACCCCTGTTTCCAGAACAGGCTTCTGGAAACCTTCCTTACTGTTCTTCCCCTTGGGGTAACCCCATCGTTCACACAAACAGACCCAGACATTACCTCCCATTTCACATGGCAGCAGAACTTGTGGCTTCATCTGTCCAAAGCAGGGTGAGTCTGGGGACGGACCTCACTGGGCCCTCACTGCAGGGAAAGAGTCCTTTGGCAGGGTGATGCATCAAGTGGCTTTTCTAGATAGAAAGAGATGGTCCCACTTGCCCCTTGCTCATCTAGCCCCGAGCTGTGCACTGCCAGGGGAGTGAAGGCCGTGGTGCTTCCTCTGAGGTCTCAGAGCTAGCCTGACAGGGAACTGGGGGATTCAGATGGGGCAGCCGATGGGAGTGGGGCTGCGCAGAAGCTTCTCAGGCCATTCTGGCTGACACACACCTGGCATTGTGAGAACTGGCACCGGAAGACACCCCTGCATGAGTGACTGTGGAGGCACAAGTCTCACCATCCTGCCGTCCGTCAGCAGATAAGAATCACATCTGTCAGACACTCTGGTCTCCAGGAGAATGGTTGTCTGAAAGAAAGGGAGAGATAGTGGGTTGAAAACAATCTCATTTTCATTTTTGGTTAGGTGGACACTCAAATAACTGCAGCTAAGCTGACTGCTTCATTCTGCCCTACTAACATGGACCCACACCCTACTCCTCAGATCCCCAGGAGAGGTTCATTTTGTCCAGAACTGCTTACTGAATCGAGCTGTATCTAGCACAATACCTACCTTCTGTTCTCCCACCTGCACCTCTGGTGACTTGGTCTCAGAAGTCCACACACGACTCTGCATCTCAAATACAAATGGAGTGGAAAAAGTAACTGACACTGTGTCCTCCTGACATAGATGCCCTGAAGCCACCACTGTCCATCACAAAGCCTTCTTGTCTGACAAGCGTTCATTAGTCTGTGGGGCTGAGGCTACGCATGGTGGCCCTGCAGACAGGACCGAGCATAGGGAGGTTGGACCTGTCTACAGAATAAAGGGCCCTGGGTCTTCTCAGTCCCATAATCAAGTCAGACAGTACCTGTTCCCTGCACAGAGCCCCATCCCTTGTGCTGGAGTGGGAGCCCCTTCCTCATTATTCCCCCTTTAAGCTAACTCTATCATACACACACACATTCAATGGTATTTACTGAGCTATTACTGTGTGCAAAGCACTGTTCTAAGTGCTTGGGAGATTACAATACTACAACAAGCACACATTCCCTCCCCACAATTAGTTCACAGCCACACACATGCACACATTCAGTAACCTTCCCTTTTGGAGGACTGTGATACCCATGGCTCCTTCTTGACAGCAGAGCATGTCTGAGCATTGACCTCTGTCCACATTAGAGACTTGGGCCTCAAGGCTGGAGAGATGCCTTGAGCAGTTTCTTCAGAACCAGTATTAATCAGTTAGATTTTCCCCTTGGATATCCTGCTCTGAGCCAGGTGCTGCTTGGGGGTCATGGCTGTGGGGCTTTGAGCAGAATGGAGGAGTGGGGAGGAGGTCCTCAGGATTCATTCATTCATTCATTCATTCAATAGCATTTATTGAGCGCTTACTATGTGCAGAGCACTGTACTAAGCGCTTGGAATGAACAAGTCGGCAACAGATAGAGACAGTCCCTGCCGTTTGATGGACTTACAGTCTAATCGGGGGAGACAGACAGACGAGAACAATGGCAATAAATAGAGTCAAGGGGAAGAACATCTCGTAAAAACAATGGCAACTAAATAGAATCAAGGCGATGTACATTTCATTAACAAAATTAATAAGGTGATGAAAATATATACAGTTGAGCAGACGAGTACAGTGCTGAGGGGATGGGAAGGTAGAGGGGGAGGAGCAGAGGTAAATGGGGGGAAAAGAGGGTTAAGCTGCAGAGAGGTGGGGGGGGGCGGTAGAGGGAGTAGAGGGAGAAGGGGAGCTCAGTCTGGGAAGGCCTCTTGAAGAAGGTGAGCTTTAAGTAGGGTTTTGAAGAGGGGAAGAGAATTAGTTTGGCGGAGGTGAGGAGGGAGGGCATTTCAGCACCGCGGGAGGACGTGGCCCAGGGGTCGACGGCGGGATAGGTGAGACCGAGGGACGGTGAGGAGGCGGGCGGCAGAGGAGCGGAGCGTGTGGGGTGGGCAGTAGAAAGAGAGAAAGGGAGGAGAGGTAGGAAGGGGCAAGGTGATGTAGAGCCTTGAAGCCTAGAGTGAGGAATTTTTGTTTGGAGTGGAGGTTGATAGGCAACCACTGGAGGTGTTTAAGAAGGGGAGTGACATGCCCAGATCGTTTCTGCAGGAAGATGAGCCGGGCAGCGGAGTGAAGAATAGACTGGAGCGGGGTGAGAGAGGAGGAAGGGAGATCAGAGAGAAGGCTGACAGCAGTCTAGCCGGGATATAACAAGAGCCTGTAGCAGTAAGGTAGCTGTTTGGGTGGAGAGGAAAGGGCGGATCTTGGCGATATTGTAAAGGTGAAACCGGCAGGTCTTGGTAACGGATAGGATGTGTGGGGTGAACAAGAGAGACGAGTCAAGGATGACACCGAGATTGTGGGCCTGAGAGACAGGAAGGATGGTCGTGCCAGGATTCACTCAGACCAGGATTCACTCAGGCCTCCTCTGGGGATGGGCACAAGAACCTTGGTCCCAGACGATGGACATGTAGAGCTGTGGGCCCTGGTCTTGAGGCACCAGTATTCGCGATCCTGAAGGTCAGACCGGGACCACATCTTTTGGAAGGAAAACCAGTTCTTGGAGCTGGGTTTGTGGGTGTGTGGGAGAAGCACAAGATAACCTTCTTTTGCCAAAACCTTTTTACCACTCTTCCCCTACTGCCCAACATATTCAGGTAGACACCCAAACAGCTGCTGCTAACTTGACTGCCACACTCTGCCCTACTGACACTTGTCCATCTCCTCCTCAGATTCCCAGAAGGGGCTTGTTCTCCAGAGACTGGAGGTCCAGAATGACACACTATATTACTCGGTTTCTAGTAAAAAAAATGACTTCTCCTCGCATCTGCTGACCTGATCTCAGCTAGGAACCTACAAAGTGCTATTTTTCAGTAAAGAATAGAATGGACACATTGATTGACACATGGTCCTTCTCCTGACCTAGATGCCAAGAAGCTGCCCCTGTCAGTCACAGAAGGGATCCTTCTCTGGGGGACTGTGGGCACATGGAGGTTTGCCCCAACTTTAGTAAGGCCGTGGGTGTTACTTCAGACCCACATTCGATTCAGACAGGACCAGTCACCCGGCAGAGAGCCCCGGACTCTGTTCCCAAACCTCTGTGGTAGTGGCAGCTCCATCCTCACTATTCTTTCCCTCACCCAACAGTCTCTCACACAAACATGACCTTTCCTTTGTGGGGGAAGCAAGGCTTTCTCAATGGTGGAGCTAGTCTGGGAATTGACCTCCATGAACCCACACTTCAGTGAGACAATCCTCCAAGCCAAGAAGATACACTGAACAGTATCTGTGGAGAGAACAATAGTTAGACAGTCTAAGCTTAATCATCTTGTGCACTGCTGGGGGGATGAGAGGGGAGAAAGACTCATGACTCGCTACTAGCTTCTGCAGTAATCCTCTTCTACAGCTGTGGAACTGATCTGGAGAGATGGCATGGTTACTGATCCCAAGGTCCTGGGTCTCCCATCCTGCCCTCTGGAAACCCCTGAGAACTATGTTTGTTACCAGAAATTTAATAATAATAATAATAATGTTGGTATTTGTTAAGCGCTTACTATGTGCTGAGCAGTGTTCTAAGTGCTGGGGTAGACATAGGGGAATCAGGTTGTCCCACGTGGGGCTCACAATCTTAATCCCCATTTTACAGATGAGGGAACTGAGGCACAGAGAAGTTAAGTGACTTGCCCACAGTCACACAGCCGACAAGTGGCAGAGCTGGGATTCGAACTCATGAGCCCTGACTCCAAAGCCCGTGCTCTTTCCACTGAGCCACGCTGCTTCTCTAATAATAATAATGTTGGTATTTGTTAAGCGCTTACTATGTGCCAAGCACTGTTCTAAGCGCTGGGGTAGACACAGGGGAATCAGGTTGTCCCACGTGGGGCTCACAGTCTTAATCCCCATTTTACAGATGAGGGAACTGAGGCACCGAGAAGTTAAGTGACTTGCCCAAAGTCACACAGCTGGCAAGTGGCAGAGCCGGGGTTTGACAGGGGGCTCACAGCCTCAGAATAAAGGAGGAAAGGGGAATGAGCAAACAGACATGGAAGGAAAAATGAAACGATAAAAATGAGAAAGGAACATAGAATCAAATCAATCAACTGTATTTATAGAGTGCTTACTGTGTGTATAATTTTTATACTAAGTGCTGTGAAGAGCACTTGGTAGACATGGTAGACATATTGTAGATGTTGGTACATGTTGGTTCTTGGTAGAGTTGGTAGACATGTTCCCTGCATACAGGCAAACTATAGTATAGAGGCTGAGGATAGGGATATATACAAAAAGAGGATAAAATAAAAGTCATGGTGTACTGTGGCTAGAAGAACAAAGCTTGGGGCTTCTCACAGCTTAGTCTATGGTCATTAACACATACCACAATTGCTATCAGCATTATTAACACTGTTAGCCAACAGAAGCAGCCACAGTAACCACCACAGCTGAAGCCTACCCAGTGTTTTGCATTTGGTAGAGGCTACGTGTTAGTACAAGCACTCATCCTATCCCCTACTGGGTTACTGCTTCAGCCTCCTTTATGATCTCCCAACCTCCTGTCTCTCCCCACTTCAGTCCATACTTCACTCTGCTGCCCAGATTATCTTTCTACAGAAAGGTTCAGGGCATGTCAACCCCCTCCTCAAAAATCTCCAGTGGTTGTCTATCAACCTCCATAGCAAGCAAAAACTTCTCACTATTGGCCAAAGCTCTCCATCACCTTGCCTCCTCTTACCTCACCTCCCTTCTCTCCTTCTACATCCCAGCCTGCACACTCACTCCTCTGGTGCTAACCTTCTCACTGTCCCGACATCGACCCCTGGCCCACATCCTACCTCTGGCCTGGAATGGCCTCCCTCTAATTCCGCCAATCACACTTCCCCCGTCAAAGCCCTCCTGAAGACTCACCTCCTCCAAGAGACCTTCCCAGACTCAACCCCCCTTTTCCCTCAGCTCCCCCTCCCCTTCTCATTGCCCCAATCACCCCCTATGCTCTACTGCAACTCCTTTCACCACAGCACTTGTGTATGCAAGAATATATTTATAATTCTATTTTATATTAATGACCTGCTTACTTTTTTGATCTGTATATATCTATATTCTATTTATTTATATTGATGCCTCTTTACTTGTTTTGATGTCTGTCTCCCCCCTTCTAGACTGTAAGCCTGGTGTGTTTCTTTACTGCTGAATTGGACTTTCCAAGCACTTAGTATTGTACTCGGCACGCAGTAAGCACTCAATAAATATGATTGAATGAATGAATATGCTATCACCATTCTGTCCTTCCATTCGGAGTGGAGCAAAGCTTAAAGTTTATGCCTAGCTCAGGGTTCTGAAGCCAAAGATCTTGAGAAAGGGAGCAGTTTCCATGCTGGGCTCCCAGGGGGACCTGAGACAATAACAAGGCCACAGTCACTGTTTCCTGCAATTTCTGGGTTCCAGCAGGGCCCTAAACTCATATAAAACCAATGCCACATACAGTTCCAGAATAACTGGTATAACCTTTTAGTTCTACTGGTTATTTCCCCTAGTATTTGTAGTTACTAAGGTATTGCAAGCAGGGAATGATCCAACAATCACTGTAGCAGTGACCCAAGTACAAAATGTCAGAATAACAGAAAACCCAGAGTAACAGTCCCAGACAAACTTCACACATGCTACTGAATTAAAAACCTTCATTTCCTTTGTGAGCAAATCCAAGTGAGTTCCCTTTAGTAGCCCTGCCTGTCAAAGAGGATAAGAAAGAGGGTCAAGGAGACTCAGGACTCTGGTTCTTTACAGAAAAAACTGAACTAATGACCTAGTTGCTTTCTGAGGATCATTTAAGTATTAACCCACGTTGGAAAAAAAGGTTTCTTATGAACAACATTACCAATGGGGCATTGATTCCTGAACTGTGCCCAGATACCCTATGTTTACCAAAATGACCCAGATTTTGCATACATGGCTTATTGGATAGAGCACAGACCTGGGAGTCAGAAGGTCATGGGTTCTAATCCCAGTTCAGCTATTTGCCTGCTGGGTGACTTTAGGCAAGTCACATCACTTCTCTGTGCCTCAGTTACCTCATCTATAAAATGGGGAATAAGACTGTGAGCCCTATGCGAGACAAGGACTGTGTTCACCCGATTTGCTTGTATCCACCCCAGTGCTTAGTACAGTGGCTGGAACATAGTAAGTGCTTAACAGATACCATAGTTATTATCTTCTAGACTGTAAACCCGATGTGGGCAGGGATTGTCTTTCTTTATTGCTGAATTGTATTTTCCAAGTGCTTAGTACAGTGCTCTGCACATAGTATAAATATGATTGAATAAATGAGTACTCAATCATTTATAGGTAAGGAGTAGAATTATATCAATGTATTTATAGTGTGAATAGCAATCATATAAAAATCACACACAAAGGGAAAAAATGTCCATAAACATATGCTATAGCCTTCTCTTGCACAGTCAGTAGGATTTACTATGATGCCTAGGCATTTGGGCTTGTACTTCTTAGGAACTTGGATATTCACCCCACCCTAGCCCCACAGTACTTATGTACATATCCTTATACTTCACCTCTTCTCCATCTGTAATGTATTTAAACATTTGTCTCCCCTACTGTTAGTTCCTTGATGAAATGATTTTCTACCAAATCTACTTTATTGCATCCTCCAAAGCAGTTAGTAGAGTGCTCTGCAATCCATCGATCAATCAGTGGTAGTGCTCAATAAAAAGCATTGATTGATTGATTTATATTGACTACCCACTTTGCATAGAGAGCAGTGTACTAAGCACTTAAGAGAGTTCAAGGCAGCCTACAGTCTGGCAGGGGAGATTGACACAAATGAGGAAGTACTTAAATAGTAGGGTACAAAAGATGAAGTAAAAATGAAAAAGTAATTAGTTGGCACAGAAGTAGCAGAGAATGTCTACCAACTCTGTTTTACTGAACTCTCCCAAGTGCTTACTACAGTACTGTGCACACAGTAAACCATTGATGGGCAGAATATGTCCTGGGGATAAACTCCATGAGGGCAGGGATTGTGTCTATGGATGTTGTTATACCGTGCTCTTCCAAGAGCTTAGTAGAGTTAGGTCTGTAAACAGTAAGTGCTCAATAAATATGATTGATTGATTGCCTGAGAAGAAAAATCAATCATGGAGGGCCTCGTGCAGTAGAGAAGATTTCAGAATAGCTTTGAAGATGGGGAGAGCAGAGATCTAGAGGGATTGAGGTGAGAGGGAGCTTTAGGCTGGAGTCAGGGAGTGAATACCTCTATCTACAATTGCCCTAAAAAGCACAGACTTTTTTTAAAAAAACAGAAATTTAGTTTATTGTGACTGGCAATTCCTTATTGACATTTCCTGTTGTAGGTGCTGAAAATCTCTCCCCATTATCAGGGTCCTTCTCCCCCTTCAGGCAGAAAGACCAGCAGGTGGGTAAAAGGCTGAACCAGCTGTTAATCTATGATGGGTTTCTGTCACCCAGTGAAACCAGTCATTGGGCAAGTCATTAGATCATGGACTCATAGACAAGAGTGACAGAAGCAATGAATAACAGAAGCAGGTTTATTCACTCATTCATTCATTCATTCATTCATTCATTCAATCGTATTTATTGAGTGCTTACTGTGTGCAGAGCACTGAGATGATAACACGGAGAATCCACGATATGTAATCCACAGGAGCAAGCTATTCTTAGGCTAATAAGAAATAAGTATACTGGCCAGCATGGTCCCCAGCTTCTAACAACTGGCAGAACCAAGGACCTTTCAAACCACTCTGACACCTGCTACCTTTCAAATCACTCTCACATGAGCTACTTTTCAAATCACCCAGCCAATCAAGTTCCCAGGCAGAATAATCATTTCTCCTAGCACCATTGAAGAGGGTCTGATAGGTCACTCAGCAGCAGGCAGGGTCCTGACAGAGTGGGCATTCCAACTCTGGGTAGAGGCAACTTGCCTCATCAGTGGTAACACAGTTCCAACAGGCTACAAAAGGTCCATGGAGACCCCTCCCCAGATATACGCTGCTACTTCTCGATCCTCCTCCCTTCTGTGACCATATTTGGTTTGGGGGAGTTAGGGGCATTTTGCTAACAAGACATGCCTGAATCTTCTCACTGCCACCTTCCCTCCCCCTTCTGGAGTTAGTGACCTTATGCGCCTTCAGAATTAAGGGACTCACACCCCTCAGGTTGGCACCAGGAGGTATGTGGTGTGTTTATTCAGAGCTAACACTCTGTCATAGAGACCATTCTGGCCAGGGCCTGACCAGTCACAGTGATCCTTTCAGGCCCAGGCCAGTGGAGGTGGAAGGAGAAATTGGGTGAAAGCCCAGAAGACTGATGAGAGATCAGATGCAGAGGGATGTGAGGAGTGGGGGTGACTAACACAAGCTTGAGTTGTTTCGGGGGCAGCTCTGTGGCACCAGTAAAAAGAGTACCAGTCTCGGTTTGAGGTTCTCCCCCGGCCAGGTTGGGCAGGAGCTGTCTTCAGTGTGACACTGGGGCCAGAGGAGAAGCTGAACACTTGCAATAACCCTGACCCAATGGCCTCTCTTGGCCGCTGGCACTCTAGGGTCCATTTCCCAGGCTGGGAACAGTAGCCGTAGATGGGAAATGTAGTAGTGCTGACAGTCCTCCTGCCCCATCCTCCCCTCCCACGACCACAACCACCCTTCTGTGGCCACAAAGCTGGAGGCTGGAGTCGGGCCTTAGGCCAGGAGAAGAGGGGCCATCCAAGAGGGAAGATGAAGAGGGGCTACACAGATCCTTATTGCAGCAGGAGAGGAATAGGAGGGGGCTAGGGCAGTTATTGCCGCCGGTGTTCTCCATCTGATACCCCGCTAGTTGGGGCAGGTGGGGCTATCCCAAGAATGGGCCCGGTTGCAGCCTCTAGTCCCTCTGAGCTGACCATGGGGAATAAGGAAGAGAACTGCACAGCCTTCCTGGAGAGGAGCTATGTGGAAAGAAAGAGATGAGGGGAAAACTCACTGCCACTACAGAAAACTTCCTCTCCCATCCCAGCCCAATCTGCACTGCCCCCGCTTTAAGGACCTAGAGGGATAGGAATCAGGAGAAGGGACCATAGGCCAGCAGAGATGACAGGAGCAACACTGGATAGAAAGAGGGGGAAAGGCCAGCAGGGAGGAGAGAGGGAGGAAAGTAGGGTGAAGAAAATACTTATCCTGCCAGCCTGGTGTAGTAAAGTCATTGCTGATGTCACGAACCTAAACTGGGTTCAGAGATGATGGAAATGCCATTTGTCATAATGCAGAAAGTCAAAGGTTTAGTTCTTTCTATATTTGAAATGTGTAACGTATGTCATTCACAAGATCACACTTGGGTCTTTTACCATGTTTCTCCTTAAAAGTGAGGCAGTGTGGCCAAGTGGAAAAAACAGGTGTTGGACTCAAGAGACTAGGGTTCTAGTCTTCACTCTATCACAGGCCTGTTATATAACATTGGGCAAAGCATTTAACTTCTATGTGCCTCAATTTTCTCATCTGAAAAATGGAGATAAAATATCTACTGCCCCATCTCTTAAATTGTGAATCCACGGTGTCTGCTTTGATTATCTACCTAGGTACTAAGCACAGTGTGAGACACAGTTGGAACTTGATATTCAAAAGTTTTTAGGTTTCAGGTTCATTCATTCATTCAGTAGTATTTATTGAGTGCTTACTATGTGCAGAGCACTGTACTAAGCGCTAGGAATGTACAAATTGGCAACAGATAGAGACAGTCCCTGCCCATTGACGGGCTTACAGTCTATTCGGGCTTACATTCTAATCGGGTTGTGCATATTCTTTCCATATGCACAATATTAAAATATCAATGTTAAATGGCCTTTCTGATTGAATTCAGATTAGGTCCTTTTTCACTATGAGAACCAGTTCCACTGGCCACCACACTTAGGGAGTAATGATAATAGTAATTATGGTATTTGTAAAGTGCTTACTACGTGCCAAGCACTGTTCTAAGCATTGGGATAGATACAAGGTAAGCAGGTTGTCCGATGTGGGACTCACAGTCTTAATCGCCATTTTACATATGAGGTAACGGAGGCACAGAGAAGTTAAGTGATTTTCCCAAAGTCATACAGCTGACAAGTGTGGAGCTGGGATTAGAACCCACGACCTCTGACTCCCAAACCCATGCTTTTTCCACTAAGTCACAGTGCTTCTCAAGGGTAGGGAGTACGGGACCAGGAGAGTCATTCCTGGTGTCTTTTCCTGAAGATATAGCCAAACCAATCAAAGAGAAGGATCCGAAGGGAAGGAGAAGGGCTATATGGTGGGGAGAAGAGGAAGACCCTTATCTATTTTTAGATGGGGGAGAAGGGAGCTATGTTTCTGGGAGAGCAGGAGACAGGGAGAACTCGTGCTTTAAGCCCTGGAAGAACACAGGGCACAGGAAGGGATCAGAGAGGATTCCTGGAGGTTCAAAGTCCAGCAACTAAGTCCTTGGAGGAGTGAGGCTCCTGCCCCTTTGTAGGGGGCAAGGGGAGAAGAAACTGAGCCTGGGAATACCTACATGATTGTACAAAATGTTCTGGAGAGGGAACAAATAGATCCAGGGAAAAACAGTTCAAACTGGATTTGTTTTCTTTTTGTTACATGGTTAAGAACTTATTAAGTGTTTTTGAGATCTCAGAACTTGTTGTCTGCCCTAAATAGGGGCTGTGGGAAAATCTCTGAGTGTTTGGAGGCCTGGGAATCAGGGGAGCCATGGGCATAGGAAAGAATCCTTTGTCTAGGGGCTTCCTGCAGCCAGCTCTGGGGAAGGAGAGGTAGGCTAGTCCCCAACCATCTCTACACCTCTGGGAAGAGAAATGGACTTCATCCATAGAGTGATGGCAGTGATGGAGGTGCATGGATTTGGGGATCAATGAGTAGGATGCTCCCAAAATCTGTGTTAGGAGAAAGGGAGAACTGGAGAGTTTGAGGCCCAGAAAAGGCTGACAAATATCTGGATATTTTTAAAGTAACTTCACGGACTCTTTCAGCCTAGATTTGGGCTAAAAACCACCTGTAATGTCACACTCACATACATCAAAAAGTTTCTGTGGAGGATACTTCCCAACAGCTGGACATATTCCTTCAGAGGGGATCTTAGCTCTTGGCTCTTTGGGTAAAAAAGGACAATTAATTATGGTTATTTGTGGTTATCAAACATTCTTGAAAACACAGGGGGTTTTCAAGTTTCTTGGACCCAAGATTGTCCTTTCTGATTAGGGTTCCATTCATCATTCATTCATTCATTTCATTCATTCATTCATAGTATTTATTGAGTTCTTACTGTGTGCAGAGCACTGGACTAAGCATTTGGGAAGTACATTTCAGCAACAGAAACAATCCCTACCCAACAGTGGGCTTGCAGTCTTGTGTCTCCCCACAAACCAAACTTAAATGGAAAGGTGATGTCATTACTGAGATAATTCTCTACCAAATGAGATCTGTTTCTGCTTCCAAGATCTGTTTGTTTTCTGTTTCTGGATTGGTGTTGATCAAATAAACCAGATCATTGCTAAACTCTCCCTTTTGCTTTGCCTGGACCCAAAAGGAAGGATGAAATAAAACTTCTTGCTAATTCAATACATTCTGAGTTAGTGCAAAAAATGCAAAAATAAAAACTAAACAAAAAAAGTCTAATTTCTAACAAAATAAGTCTTTTAGAAATGATCACTTTTACAGAATGTTCTATTCTCCATCTACACCCACTCCCCTGGAGAACTCATTTGCTCCCATGGCTTCAACTACCATCTCTATGCTGATGATTCTCAAATCTACATCTTCAGCCCTGACCTCTCTGTTTCCCTGCATTTTCATATTTTCTCCTGCCTTCAAGATCAGCCAACACCTCAAATTAAACATATCCGAAACTTAACTCTTGATCTTCCCACCCAAACCTTGTTCTGTCCCAGTCTTTCTGATCACTGTAGACTATACTACTATCCTCTCCCAGACTTCTCTATCACCGTGGATGGCACGACCATCCTTCCCATCTCTCAAGCCCGCAATCTCGGTGTCATCCTTGACTCGTCTCTCTCGTTCACCCCACACATCCTATCCGTTACCAAGACCTGCCGGTTTCACCTCTAAAGTATCGCCAAGATCCGCCCTTTCCTCTCCACCCAAACGGCTACCTTACGGCTACGGGCTCTCGTTATATCCCGGCTAGACTACTGTGTCAGCTTCTCTCTGACCTCCCTTCCTCCTCTCTCACCCCACTCCAGTCTATTCTTCACTCCGCTGCCCGGCTCATCTTCCTGCAGAAACGATCTGGGCATGTCACTCCCCTTCTTAAACAACTCCAGTGGTTGCCTATCAACCTCCGCTCCAAACAAAAACTCCTCACTCTAGGCTTCAATGCTCTCCATCACCTTGCCCTTCCTACCTCTCCTCCCTTCTCTTTCTACTGCCCACCCGCACGCTCCGCTCCTCTGCCGCCCACCTCCTCACCCTCCCTCGGTCTCGCCTATCCCGCCGTCGACCCCGGGCCACGTCCTCCTGCGGTCCTGGAACGCCTTCCCTCCTCACCTCCGCCAAACTGATTCTCTTCCCCTCTTCAAAACCCTACTTAAAACTCACCTTCTCCAAGAGGCCTTCCAGA